>NC_056732.1:1372420044-1372542150 GCF_019279795.1 Protopterus annectens | reverse complement strand
TTGGGGCTAAAAAAATCTTTGTTGTCATGGGATAAAACTTGATCTTCCCTGCCCCTGGGGGGGAAAAAAATTGTTTTTTCCATCATTTAAAATTTTAATTTTTCCCCCTTTTTTTGCCCCGGGTTTTGGATTTTTAGGCCTTTTGGGTTTGGGGGAAGGAAACCGGGGAAAAGGGTGAGGAGAAAACCCCTTTTTAGATTTGTTTTTCCTGGGGTTTTTTTGAAAGTTTTTTGCATAGCGTAGTTCCAAAACTCCTTCATCTTCCTCTCTTAAAACCTAGTTGCCTCATGGTTTTGGCGTCTTTTCAGGCTTGTTGGCTGTTGGTGAAGCACCCACCAAGAGGAGAAAACGCTGAGAGAAGAAAGGAGCCACTTTGAGATTTTAAGTATTTTTCCTCTGTTTATTTGATAAGTTTTTCTGCATAGCTGCCTAGTTTGAGCATTTTCTGGCTTGTTAAACTTGATTTCTGCATTAGTAGCTGTATTTAGAGCACAACCAAAAGCTGTTTACTGAATTTCCTGTTTGCACTTAATTTTAAAATCGTTTTTTCTCAAAACTTGCATATTTTCTGTCTTTGACCTAGCACTCTTGTGTGGGTCATTTACTGCACTGTTATAACTTGATATTACTTGTGAACCTTTGCTATGTCTGAAAAAACAAAAAAAAATCTTGCCTTTTCCCACTTTTCTGAGATTTAAAAAATTTCAAGTTACAGGCTTGCTGTTCTTGAACTGTTTTGTAAGTTTCTGTGAGGCCATTTTTGCTTGGGCTAGAGGAAAGTCTCTCTGTTGATCAGTGGCACTGAAAAACATTGAGATGCTTCCCTGCCCCCCGTGGGAGTGGTTACTGACTTGAAACTGTAGTTTTATTGGCCAAAAGGGGTCATTTCCAAAACTCCTTCATCTTCCTCTCTTAAAACCTAGTTGCCTCGTGGTTTTGGCATCTTTTCAGGCTTGTTGGCTGTTGGTGAAGCACCCACCAAGAGGAGAAAACGCTGAGAGAAGAAAGGAGCCACGTTTGAGATTTTAAGTATTTTTCCTCTGTTTATTTGATAAGTTTTTCTGCATAGCTGCCTAGTTTGAGCATTTTCTGGCTTGTTAAACTTGATTTCTGCATTAGTAGCTGTATTTAGAGCACAATCAAAAGCTCTTTACTGAATTTCCTGTTTGCACTTAATATTAAAATCGTGTTTTTCTCAAAACTTGCATATTTTCTGTCTTTGACCTAGCACTCTTGTGTGGGGTCATTTACTGCACTGTTATAACTTGATATTACTTGTGAACCTCTGCTCTCTCTGAAAAAACAAAAAAAAAAATCTTGCTTTTTTCCCACTTTTCTGAGATTTAAAAAAGTTCAAGTTACAAGCTTTCTGTTCTTGAAATGTTTTGTAAGTTTCTGTGAGGCCATTTTTGCTTGGGCTAAAGGAAAGTCTCTCTGTTGATCAGTGGCAGTGAAAAACATTGAGCTGCTTCCCTGCCCCCCGTGGGAGTGGTTACTGACTTGAAACTGTAGTTTTATTGGCCAAAAGGGGTCATTTCCAAAACTCCTTCATCTTCCTCTCTTAAAACCTAGTTGCCTCGTGGTTTTGGCATCTTTTCAGGCTTGTCGGCTGTTGGTGAAGCACCCACCAAGAGGAGAAAATGCTGAGAGAAGAAAGGAGCCACTTTCGAGATTTTAAGTATTTTTCCTCTGTTTATTTGATACGTTTTTTTGAATAGCTGCCTAGTTTGAGCATTTTCTGGCTTGTTAAACTTGATTTCTGCATTAGTAGCTGTATTTAGAGCACAACCAAAAGCTGTTTACTGAATTTCCTGTTTGCACTTAATTTTAAAATCGTTTTTTTTCTCAAAACTTGCATATTTTCTGTCTTTGACCTAGCACTCTTGTGTGGGGTCATTTACTGCACTGTTATAACTTGATATTACTTGTGAACCTCTGCTATCTCTGAAAAACAAAAAAAATCTTGCTTTTTTCCACTTTTCTGAGATTTAAAAAAGTTCAAGTTACAGGCTTGCTCTGTTCTTGAACTGTTTTGTAAGTTTCTGTGAGGCCATTTTTGCTTGGGCTAGAGGAAAGTCTCTCTGTTGATCAGTGGCAGTGAAAACATTGAGCTGCTTCCCTGCCCCGTGGGAGTGGTTACTGACTTGAAACTGTAGTTTTATTGGCCAAAAGGGGTCATTTCCAAAACTCCTTCATCTTCCTCTCTTAAAACCTAGTTGCCTCATGGTTTTGGCGTCTTTTCAGGCTTGTTGGCTGTTGGTGAAGCACCCACCAAGAGGAGAAAACGCTGAGAGAAGAAAGGAGCCACTTTTGAGATTTTAAGTATTTTTCCTCTGTTTATTTGATAAGTTTTTCTGCATAGCTGCCTAGTTTGAGCATTTTCTGGCTTGTTAAACTTGATTTCTGCATTAGTAGCTGTATTTAGAGCACAACCAAAAGCTGTTTACTGAATTTCCTGTTTGCACTTAATTTTAAAATCGTTTTTTCTCAAAACTTGCATATTTTCTGTCTTTGACCTAGCACTCTTGTGTGGGGTCATTTACTGCACTGTTATAACTTGATATTACTTGTGAACCTCTGCTATCTCTGAAAAACAAAAACAAAAAAAAAATCTTGCTTTTTCCCCACTTTTCTGAGATTTAAAAAAGTTCAGTTACAGGCTTGCTCTGTTCTTGAACTGTTTTGTAAGTTTCTGTGAGGCCATTTTTGCTTGGGCTAAAGGAAAGTCTCTCTGTTGATCAGTGGCAGTGAAAAACATTGAGCTGCTTCCCTGCCCCCGTGGGAGTGGTTACTGACTTGAAACTGTAGTTTTATTGGCCAAAAGGGGTCATTTCCAAAACTCCTTCATCTTCCTCTCTTAAAACCTAGTTGCCTCATGGTTTTGGCATCTTTTCAGGCTTGTTGGCTGTTGGTGAAGCACCCACCAAGAGGAGAAAACGCTGAGAGAAGAAAGGAGCCACTTTGAGATTTTAAGTATTTTTCCTCAGTTTATTTGATAAGTATTTTTGCATAGCTGCCTAGTTTGAGCATTTTCTGGCTTGTTAAACTTGATTTCTGCATTAGTAGCTGTATTTAGAGCACAACCAAAAGCTGTTTACTGAATTTCCTGTTTGCACTTAATTTTAAAATCGTTTTTTTCTCAAAACTTGCATATTTTCTGTCTTTGACCTAGCACTCTTGTGTGGGGTCATTTACTGCACTGTTATAACTTGATATTACTTGTGAACCTCTGCTATCTCTGAAAAAAAAAAAAAAAATCTTGCTTTTTTCCACTTTTCTGAGATTTAAAAAAGTTCAAGTTACAGGCTTGCTGTTCTTGAACTGTTTTGTAAGTTTCTGTGAGGCCATTTTTGCTTGTGCTAAAATAAAGTCTCTCTGTTGATCAGTGGCAGTGAAAACATTGAGCTGCTTCCTGCCCCCGTGGAGTGGTTACTGACTTGAAACTGTAGTTTTATTGGCCGTTTGGGTCAATTCCTGGCTCTTTCCAGCCCCTGCTATCAAGCACGCTTTAGAGTGCTTTAGCCGATTTAGCTGGAGTTGCCACTACAGCAGCATTGGGCAGCGCTGGTTTAACAAGGTTAAACTTTTTCTGGCTCCATAAAGTCTGTTCTTCATTTTTCCCTTAGAACTGCTCTACTAGTAATCTAAACAGTATATCCCTTAACTAAAAAGCGCAGCACTTGTTCCTAAAAGCTTTTACTTGTCTTAAAAGCATCTTCTTTTCAGGTTTAGCACTTCTGTATTATACAAAGTCCCTCACTAGCAAACCCCCCCCCCAGGAGTACCCACTTCCTTACTAAGTCCTCTCTTATTCAGTTACACCCCTAACTTCTAAATTTCTCTAGCATGTCGAAGGGCCAGATGCTGGCGTCCTCTCCTGTCCAGTTGGTGAATTTGGGAATATTGAGGCAATGTTACAATTGCCTCATGTACACTGACAACCCTCTCCTCCTCCCACATAACACAAATACTTGCGAGAGATGCAGCTATTTAGCCAAACTGGAGGCTGAGCTCTCTCAACTCAGGACTGGCAAGACCAGACTGGAGGAGAAGGCAACTACACATACCACAAAACCAGTCTCACATAAAGCTATCACAACAATGAATCAAACACATAAACACGCAAAGTCATACTCGGAGGCTCTGAGCAAAAATTTACCTAAACAGCAGAGGCCTCCAAAGCAGACATCCAAGCAACTGCCACCTCATGACACACCACAGGCAACACATAAACCACAAAATCAGTGTGCAAAGCAGTCACAGCCCTTAAGGCCAAATACAACACCAAACATACTTGTCATAGGTGACTCCATAGTCAGACACACTGATGTCCCACTCACCAGGCTGAACAAGGAGAGGGTCACAGTAAGCTGCCTATCGGGTGCTAGAATCCGCCACATAACACAAGCACTCGGGTCACTCCACAGCAAGTACAAATATGACACAGTCATTGCCCATGCTGGTGTGAACGACCTGAGACATACCTCCCTGGACTACATGAAAAGAGACATAGAGGAGCTCTCTGATCATGTAGCCCAGGCAGGTATGACCCTGACCCTGAGCAGTATCCTTCCCTCACCAAGAATGATGCCACAACATAGAGACAAGATGATCAGCTTTAACAATTGGCTTAATTTCTGGTGTCATTCAAAGGGGATCCAGTGTCTGTCTGCCTGAGATGACATGCTTGACAAGCCACGCTGCTTCGCAAGGGACGGCTTGCACCTGTCACCCCTGGGATTCCGGATATTGGCTAAGGCTCTTGCCACCCCCATAGTGCCTTTTTTAGGCAAGGCCCAAATTCTAAACCTACCACCCTAGAAAACAAAAATGGGAAGAAACTAAGGGTAATGCTGCTCAATGCCAGAAGTCTAAATCTCAAAATGCATGCACTCGAGGCCCTTCTCAGTATGGAGAACATCAATGTCTGTGCTGTGACTGAAACCTGGTTCAAGGCTCCTGACAGCACCCCAGCACTATCAGGTTTTACCTCATATCATGCATTCCGGCCCCAAAATCCAGACCACACCACAAAAGGAGGGGGTGTATCCATATTCATCAAGGATACCCACACCTCCAGGTTGGTGGCAACGCACGAAGCATCGGAAACCATCCAGGTGCAATTAACCATAGGCAAAACTGCTCTACAATTTGTAGCATGCTACAGGCCACCCTCTCAAACTCAGGAACCCCACACAGCCTTCCTGAAGACACTGGAGGGTATAAATGTATCTCCAAACACCATTATACTGGGTGACTTCAACTACCCGAATATAGACTGGGAACATTACTCAAGCCCCAACTTTCTAGCCCAAAGGTTCCTGGAGTTCATAAATTCAAATGCCATGGAACAACTAGTCACCATTCCCACAAGAGGAGAAGATATACTAGATCTCATCATCACAAACATGGGGACAAAATGCTCCACACCGGAAGTATATCCCTCATTGGTGAGATCAGATCACAAACTTATCTCACTGGAAATCCACATCCGCCCCCACCCCAAACAAAAAAGACCACAGTGAAGAACTTCTCTAAAGCAAACTTCACACTACTCAAGACTGGTGTGGTATCCTTCAAGACCCCCGAGCCAGTGGAAACCACAACCCAAGCTGCGGAAGCCCTTACAAATGCCTTCTACGAACACCTCCAGGACTGCATGGATCAGGCAATCCCTAATAAAACCAAGACTCTTTCCACCAAGGGCAAACGCCCAGTCTGGTGGACCCCAGCCATAAACAAACTTTACAATAAGAGGAGAAAGCTGTTACATGATAGAGCAAAATCCATGAAAGAAGACACACTTGATCATTATTAGTAAAAAAATACGAAAGCACTCATAAAATCATCCAAGGCCAACTTTGAGAGAAAAATTGCAATAGATTCAAAAGACAATCATAAGGCCTTCTTCAGCTATGTTAGAAACCTGGGTGGAAACTCCCAGATATGTGCAGAATTGGTCCAAAATGATACAAAAATCACTGAACCCACAGACATTGCCAACATACTGGCAGACAGGTTCAGTGCAAACTTCACCCCTCTCCCCAAAAGGAGAGAGATAACTATCCCAGCGAGTGAGGCCTCCCAGACATCTCAAATGTGCAGGTGAAAGCTGCTCTCTAAAGCTAAAACACAGCATCAATGGGACTGGATGGTGTCCCGGCTGTGTGCTACGAACTCAACGAGGAACTAAACCCGCATATAAGGCAGCTGTTTAATCTTAGCCTTACCACAGGATATGTGCCCAAGGAGTGGCGTCGGCAACTGTGGTCCCACTCCACAAAGGCGGTACCTCTACGGACCCTGGTAATTACGCCCCATAAGCTTAACAAGCCTGGTCTGCAAAGCTATGGAGAGGATCATAATGGAACTCATAAACAAAGACATAGGGACTTGCAGACATTGGACCCGACCCAGTTTGGCTTTGTCAAGGGCAGATCATGCCTTTTGAACTTGGTCGACTTCTTCAAAACAGTCACCAAGGCCATTGATGAGGGAAAGGCAGTCCATACAGCCTACCTTGACCTTGCAAAAGCTTTCACAATACCCCACTCGGGTATTATAGAGAAACTTACCAGCTTAAATGTAAACCCATATGTCACAAGATGGGTTGCAAACTGGCTAAAGGACAGAACCCACAGGGTTAGAGTTGCTGGCGCATTTCAGACTCCAAGCCGGTCACAAGTGGTGTCCCACAGGGCTCAGTCCTTGGCCCCCTGTTGTTCGGCATCTACTTCTCAGAAGTACAGGCAAACATAGGAGGACTATGGCTGACAAAGTTTGCAGATGACTGCAAACTGGGCGCCATAGTGGAAAGTACATCGGACACAGATATCCTTCAGAGGGGTCTCACGGAAAGTGATAACTGGTGCCAGAGCCATGGCCTGAAGTTAAATGCCAAAAAATGTATAGTCATACCCTTCGGGAAAAACAAGGTAACCCCAAGCTACCATATAGGTGGCAATCCATTAAGCACAGAAGTGGTTATCAGGGACCTGGGGACCCAGGTTGACAGTGGCCTTTCTTTTGACACTCACATTGCTAAAGTGGTTAGAAAGACCTTCTACATTGCCCACCTGATCATGAAGGGATTCACATCCAGATCAAGTGAGGCCATTGTTCCCCTGTACTCTTCACTTATCAGACCAATGATCGAGTACAATGCCCCATTCGGGATGTATCTCACCCGACACCTGCAGCAATTGGAGAGACCCCAAAAGTTCCTCACCAAAAGGATAAAGGGACTCCAAAATCTGTCATATGCTGCCAGACTGAAGAAACTCCAGCTCTATTCAGTCGCATACCGCCTGCTCAGAGGTGACCTGTGCCTGACATACAAGGCCATGTCCAACCGGAATTAATGGACATGCTCCACCTCAAAAATCCAAATCTACCAGATCCACTAGAGCAAGTGACTTAAACCTTAGCACGGATATAAATAGGACATGCTGGAGGGATAGATTTGTCACCCAGAGACTCCCTATGCTGTGGAATAAAATCCCGGTCCATGTGAGGCAGAGCACCTCGCTGGCTCTGTTCAAGAGAAATCTTGACCGGTGGATGGGAGATCGTAGGTTTACCCTGGGAATCATCTCTGTGTCACTGCTGGACAGAGGCACAACAAACTAATGGGCACAGTATTTTTTAACATAAGGGGTGGTATAAGCCACAAAACTTTGGGCTAGGCTTATAAATGCCTTAGGGCAGATAGCCTAGTATAAACCTATGAACCTATGAACCTATGAACAGTAAGCCTTATAAGCACTACTTCTTTACATTTCAAAGAGAAGTTCCCCTGTCAGTATGGGCTGTAAATAAAAGCAGCACACACAGGAAACTGTTAGGCTTTCTGGAAGTGAGATTTACCCATCCCCAGGGTACTGAAACCTGAGCTCAAGGAGTCAGAGCAGCCTGAATGTAAATATTAGGATCACATGACCTGACAGCTAAACCAAAACAAAGACAGTAGCAGAAAATCTTGACACTCCCCCTTTAAATTCCACGAACTGACCATTGCCCATAAAACCCTTTACCAACATACCAATACCCCTATACTATCTACCCTCATTACCCCGTACAACAATCTAAAGACCTTATGATCATCATATAAACTTCTTGTAAATATCTGTAAATCAAACAACAGGGCTGGGGACTCTCTTTTCTCTAATACTGTTGGAAAATCCTGGAACCTTCTTCCTAACGAACTTTCCTCTCTTCCCTCTATATAACTATTTAAAACCAAATTGAAACTTTTCCTTAGAACACACTGGTTGTGCCCCTGTACTAAACCTGACTGATCAACTAGCTCTTCTTACTTGGTTCAACGTACCCTCCTCTTCTCAGTAATCAAGTTCCTTTTCTTAATAGCAACTTACCTTGTCCTTCTATACTATTAGTTACATCTTCAGAATCTCATTAAGGAGACTATTTTACTAATATAATGTATAATTTCAGCTCCTACTTTTTCTTTATGACTACGAGTATACTAATATATTGTATAATTCAGCTGCCATCTTTTTCTTATGATGGATTGCAACTACATTTTGTATTGTACTAATTGTATCTGTATATTTTGCACTATGTTATGAACGAATGACCTCTTTGATTATTCTCTGTACTGCACCTGCAATCTTCATTGTATACATTCATTTTTGTATATGTGATTTTGTTTGTTTCCTCGGAGCTTGTCTTCCCGGGCCTGTACTGAAAATGGACATATATCCAGTTAGACTAGCCCGGTCAACAAATGTAAAATAAATAAATAAAATTATTTAATTTTCTACTTTTAATTCATCTGCAGCAATTACCCCATGTTCTCTTTCCACTTTTACTGTTGAAAGCAATTAGCAGGCCAACATGTACCTTTTAAGGACGGTTTTTGTGAGGCAGATTTCTTACTTAAATTAAACTTAAGCTGACATAAAATACTACTCCTGTAAACTCTGTTAAGTTGCACTGTTTCACCTAATGACCCTTACATCTACTCATCTTTGTAAAACTGGCAAACATACTTTTTATTTCAGTCCTTAGCGATATCAGTTACTTTTACATATTACAAAGGACTATTTTTCCAATACTATGCCAAATGGAAACCTTCACATTTTCTCTTTTCTCATTACAGATAATACTGACCATTACTTTATGTTCTGCTATGCAGGTATTTTTTTACCCAGACTGTACCCTTGCAGTCCACTCTAAGGCCATTCAACAAACTACCAATTTGGTAATGTTTTAAATGGAAAACAGCAACATATTGGCATTTTATCTTAGTATTTACTGCACTGTACCAAAATTATTCAAATTCTAATATACGTAACTGAAACTGTGTATTACCACATAGCTAGAAATTCCAAGAAGCAAGCTTCAGAGATAGAGGCAGTTTCCTGTGAACATCTAGGAAGATGCAAATTGTCATGTTTACTGAAAGTGTGACAAAAAATAACAGTAAAATATTTATTTGGATTCATCCTCATATACAAATGAAAGAAATGAGAAAATTTTACTGAATCAAAGAGCAGTTTAGGGTATTGTGCTTAGGTAAACATGCTTCCCTGAGATTACTGTTGTTGTTGTCTTTTGGCTTTTCCCAGTTAGGGGTCGCCACAGCGGAACTCCGGTCTGCTAATGATTGGCAGTAGATTTTCACGAACGCTGAATTGCCAACTTGACGTTCAACCTTCAGCGAAGACATGCCCATTTATGCATGTCTTTCGAACGCCCACCCAACCGTGGGGAGGACATGCAGACTCCACACAGAAGATACTCCCCGCACTCCAGCCAAGAATCGAACGGGAGAACCTCTTGCTGTGAGGCAACAACGCTACCGCTGCACCACCGCGGCTGTTGTATGTAATCAAATACAGTACTGGGAAAGACGTAAGAAAATACAGTTCTATTGTAGGACTAATTGCCAAAGACTCACCAATCTTAGAGAAAAAATAAATGACACTAAACAGATCTCAGAGATGATAACAGTTTAGGGCAAAACAATCTTGTCTTGCAATCACTAAACTGGTCACTGAATCTGGTAAGTTTGACAAACTGTATGATCACCATACACACAGTCACCACTCTCTTGCCCGAGACAGACAGACAGACACACACACACACACACACACACACACACACACACACACACACACACACACACACACACACACACACACAAAATAAAAAGTGATATATAATACTGTGGCATACTTTCATGTAATGGGGATGGCAAGAGGTCATCTTGGAGAAGAAAGATTGGGAGAAAACGGCAGAAGACTAAGAACTAGCTACTATCAAGATCTCTGAACTAATTTGTATTTCCTCAGAGGGGATAGTGGATCCATGTAGTGGACTTCTGGAATGGGTGGCAGAAAATGAGTCAGAAGAGACATTCAGAAGAGCATGGGATAGATGGAGAGAGTGTGAGCAGGAAGATAGGAATGAAGGATATGCAGAAAGTTATATTTCCTTAAAGGGCAGAGTAGAGAGACTTACTGCCACTTTCTGACATCAATTTAATGTAAGTCTCTGAGGTCCAGGATGGGATGGAAACAATCTGTCTCCTTCAGAAGTAGAGAGAGGCATAAGTACACATCCACCACCAAACTCTTCTGAGTAAGTAAGAGTTTCTATTGCTCTTTATAACGGGACAGTCTGAAACTTTCCCAAGAGCCCTATTGAGATCTTTGCAGGCATTTGATTTGGACAGAACCTAATGCTTTTAAGATGAGGCAAACAATGACAATGTTCGGAGCCGACTGGTCCCTACTGATGGCATTCCAAGCCAGGGCAAACTCACAGAAAGTACAGTTTTGTACCTGCCATAAATGTAGATGTTCGAGTGTATTCACTGCTGCAGTCATTACACTTGGGTTATCCTGCCGTCTGGCGGTCCTGCAGTCGGCCAGAGTTCCAAAGTCTTGGTCCGGTGTCGGTTGCTGTCACTTCTTCCCTGACGTCAGTGTGCCAGGGGTATATAAGATGCAGCCAACCCCATTTTCTTCAGTTTGTCTTGCCCCAGATGTCAGGTGCCCCCAAATAGGTAGACAATATATATTGCTAATAAAACATACATAAAAAACAAAACCAAAAGCTTCAGTTACCAGCAAATACTCCACATAGGTAGTATAGGGTAGAAGGTATGGATAAGTCCCAGCTAAGAAAGACGGGATGGAGAGAGGGTAACCTGGACTGCAGCAGTGAATACACTCGAACATCTACATTTATGGTAGGTACAAAACTGTACTATGTTCATCGTGTTTCACTGCTGCAGTCATTACACTTGGGTTGAATCCCAAAGCTGAGGTAGGGTGGCTGGTTCTATAGAGGATTTGAGGTGGCTATGAGGCCCTGCAGCACTGCAGTGGCAAAGCCAGCTCTGGATCTAGAATAAAGAGGTAAATGATAATGCTTGGTAAAGGTGTGCACTGAACTCCAAGTTGCAGCTTCCAAGATATCTTTAGTAGGTACTCCTCTAAGGTAGGCAGTTGAAGTGGCTGTTGTCCTAGTGGAATGTGGCCTAATGTTGCTAGGTACACTTTTCCCATGCTGTGTGTAGCAGAACCGGATACAGTGTCCTATCCACCTTGAAATGGTCTGCTTTGAAATAGCCTTTCCCTGTGATCCTGCAGCATAAGCTATGAACAATTGCTCAGTTTTCCTGAAAGCTTTTGTTTTGTCCAAGTAGAAACGTAACTGCCTGTGTATGTCCAATGAATGCAGGAGTCTCTCCCCTTTATTCTGGGGATTTGGATAAAAAGTTGGCAAGTGAATAGTTTGGTTAAGAGCCACACTGGATACCACCTTTGGCATAAATGAAGGGTTTGTTCTTAGAGTAACCCTGTCTTGGTGAAAAATGATAAAACGCTCCACTGCCATTAGTGCCTGTAACTCTGAGACTCTTCGTGCTGAGGTTATTGCCAGAAGCAGAGCAGTTTTCCATGACACATATTTTAATTCTGCTGCATTTGCTGGCTCAAAAGGAGGTAAAGTTAGTTTTTCCAAGACGATACTGAGGTCCCAAGTTGGTGTTGGTGCTCTCCGGGGCGGTCTTATGTTTTTAGCCCCTCTGAGGTACTGCTTTAGCAATGGATGAGAGAAAATATGAGGATCTGTGTTGCAATGAGCTGAGATGGCAGAGGTGTGTATCTTAATGGATGAAAAGGATAGGCCTTTGTCCAGCATCTCAGTTAAATATTGTAATATCTGAGGAATATTTGGGACAAGAGGGTCAAAGCTTTGAGCCTGGTTTCAGGCACAGAATCTCTTCCATTTTTCTGAATAGGATTTCCTGGTGCTAGGCCTCCTGGCCTCCAAAATAACATCCATAACAGCTTTAGAGAGAGGTGTTGTCTGCTTGACTAAGGAGTCTGCCGTGCAGCCAAGGTTTAAGGTTTTGAGCTGGCTGTGCAGGATCTGATTGTTTTGATGAGTCAGAAGATGTCGAATTTGAGGTAAAATCCATGGTGGACCTTGAGCTAAGTTCTTCAAAATTGGGTACCAGTGCTGGCGTGGCCAGTCTGGGGCAACTAGGATAATTTTTGGCTTTTCTTGTCTGACTTTTAGGAGTACCTTTGAAAATAGAGGCAGTGGTGGGAAGGCATACACTTGTAGGCTTTTCCAGCTGAACGAGAGGGCATCCACTTTCCATGCTTGTGTGTGGTAAGTCCTTGTGCAGAATTTCTGTAGTTGGCAATTCATTGGGGAGGCAAAAAGACCTATGTCTGGGCTCCCCCATTTTTGTGTTATCATGCTGAATACTTGCGGATTTAATTTCCAATCGTGAGGATTCATGATGTTTCTGCTTAAGTCATCTGCCAGAGTACTTTTCTTTCCTGGCAGGAATTGTGCTTGAAAATGAACTTGAAAGGTTATAGCTGTGTTCCACAAGGTCGTGGCTTGTCTGCAGAGGGGATAAGAATGAGTGCCCCCTTGCTTGTTTATGTACCACATAACTGTGGTGTTGTCTGTCTTTAGTATTAGCTGCCCTGGATGCAGAAGGTCCTTGAAAGCTGTTAGGGCATTTTGTACAGCTAGCATCTCTTTTTGATTGATGTGAAGATGCATTTGGTCTGCAGCCCACTTGCCCTGAATACATTTTCCTGCCATGTGTGCTCCCCAGGCGTAATCTGAGGCATCTGTTGTTAGTGTCTGACTGGCTATGGGTAGAGTGAAAGGCTGACCCTTGTTGAGGTGACATGCCTGTGCCCACCATCGAAACTCCTGTTGTAGGCAGGGAATAAGTGGTATTACTGCTTCCAAACTGTGACAGTGTTGAGTCCAAACACTTTTTAGGTACCATTGTAATTTCCTCATATGCAGTCTGGCATATGGTATTAGTAGTATGCAGGATGCCATGAACCCCAAGGCCTGCGGAATTTTTCTTGCAGTGAGTTGGGTTTTTGTGTCCATCAATTGAAAATACTGAGTCAGTTGTCCTTGCTTGTCTGGCGTGAGATAAGCCATCTGGGCCGTTGTATTTAAGCTGGCACCCAGGAATATTATCTCTTGTGAGGGCACTAGTTTTGACTTCTTTTCGTTTACTGTGTACCCTAGGTAAATTAGCAATCTTTTTACAAATGCCAGATGCTTTAGAAGAATGTCCTTGCTCTCTGCTTGAATAAGGCAGTCGTCAAAGTATGGATATATTTGGATTCCTTTTTGTCTGCAAAACGCAATTACTCTTGCCACACATTTTGTAAAAACCCTGGGCGCAGTAGATAAGCCAAAGGGCAGCACAGAGAATTGGTAATGCATTGAACCAGCTATGAATCTGAGGTATCTTCTGTAATTTTGCCTGATAGGGACATGTAGGTATGTCTATTTGAGGTCCAAAGTAACAAGCCAAGCCTTCTTGCCCAGCACGGGAAGAAGCTGCTTTAGTGTCAACATTATGAATTTTGGAACATTCAGGTAAGAATTTAGAGAAAAGGTCAGTAATGGGTCTCAGGCAGTCCTTTTTCTGGGGTTGGAAAAAGTCTTGAAAGTAAAAATCCTTGTCCCTGTTGTGGTACTTCTGAATGACTCTCATGTGTGTCAAGGTTTTGCAATTTTGTTTGTTGATTTGCTATTGTGATTTTGCTTTCTTTTATCCTGGCATTCTCTTTAGTGTCGATGATAAAACCTGAAATTGGAATTCAAAACCTGAGACACAATCTTCAGAACCATTTTGTCTTGGGTGATTATAGAAAAAAATTTTGTTTTCCCCTGCTAGTTTTCCCCTAAAGGGGAGGGAAGTCATTGGGACTGTTTCCTATAAGGTTGTGACTTGTCTTCCCCTCCTTTTGGGGTTGAAGCACCCCACTGTTGTGGTCTGTAAGAGCCCTGGGGCTGAGATCTGCCTCTTGGGCATCTGTATCTGCCTCTTTGTGGTCTGTCTGACACTGGAAAGGACCAATTTTTTGAAGGCCAATTTCTGCTAAATCGAGGTGGCTGTACCTGTAAGAAATCCTTCACTGTTTGCATAGATTTTGCCTTATCCTCCATTTTCTTTAATACCTCTTCTGCTTTAACACCAAATAAAATATCCTGCTGTAAAGGTGCATCCAATAATTGTCTTAACATGATCAGGTAAACCTTCTTCTTTTAACCAAGCATGCCTTCAAATCACAGATCCTGTAACTGCTGTTCTACAGGAAGCCTCTAATGAATCAAAACCACATTGCAGAGTATGTTTTCCTACTTGTTCAGCTGCATGAAATAAATCCTGCATTTCCTTATAGTCAGGATGTTCTGAACTTGTAAGCATTTTCTGTTTTAACAGAGACGTTAAATATTGTTGGTATTTAAGCATGTGAAACTGGCAACTTAAAGCTCTCACTGTTAAAGTTGCAAAGGTGTAAACTTTCTTCCCCCATCTGTCTAATGCTTTAGAATCCCTGTCAGAGGGAACTGGATTTTTAGCCGTGGAAGCCTTTACCCCTTTGGGGCCCTGGGAAATAGTTTCTGGGTCAGCAACAGGGTTTTTTTAAAGAAATTTATGAGAGTCAGGGACTCTGTAGTACCTGCCGGGCTTGGCTGGAGCAGGGGGCAAAGAATCAGGATTTAAACTGGATTCAGAGAACACATCATCCACAATATCTAACACTGATGGAATAGCAAGGGGCCTGTGCTGAGGCAACAAAAGAAAGTCTCTGAGCCTTTTCTTGGATTCTGAGTAATCCTGACCCTCCCAGTAGAAATGCTCCCTCATGGTATGTAAAGTTTCTCCAAAAGAGTAATCCTCAGGAGGAGAGGCTGAAGGAATTGATTCTTCAGCATCAGAGTCCTCATAGGGGGGGTAAAGAGTATCCCTGGTCTGAAGAGGAATCAGAAGAAATGGAAACCTGGTCAGAGGAATCATAGTCTGTATCCTGCCTAGGCCTTTTATCAGGAGGTGGATGGGAACCCCTCATCAGAGTAATTAAGTCTTCGGCCATTTTGAGCATCTGTTTTTTAGGCATGGAGGCCTGTCCAGGTGAATGCTGTACTTGCTTCTTTGTCTTTAATGGAGTTTTAGACTTTGCTGTAGTTTTGATGTTAAGCTGTCAAAGTCTGAAAACACCCTCAAAAGCAGATGCCTGCTCAGCAGCTCCGGACCCATCTAAGGGGTTAGTTACCATAGGTCCAACACTTTGAGTATCCAGAGACCTAGACATCTCCACGTGGGAGTTGGAGGCGGCCTGTGGCTCTGAGGTAGTGGGTGTCAGGGGCTACGAAAGCGCCTCACTGAGAACCGGCGACTGGCCTAGAAGAGGCTTCGTTGTCAGTTTTGGGCCTCGGATGCCTGTCCTTATCCTTGTCTTTGCAGTGTTTGTGTATTCCGGTCATCGGTTGTTCCGATGGCATGGTATAATTAAACCTTCAGCGAAAGTAATGGCGAGCAAAGTCAAACTGACGTTTAATAGTGCGCTTGTTAAATCTAGCACAAAACCGACAACTAGTGACGTCGTGGTCTGGGCCTAGGCATGGAATACAGTAAGAATGAAAATCCTTATGAGGTATTTGCTTCCCACAAGAAATACAATTATTAACTTTTACTGACATCGGTCCGAGGCAAGAAAAAGTTTCCCCAACGGGGTACTTAGCTTTATTGAAGACTTTGGTTCTGAAATTCGAATTGAAAATCTCAGGAGTCGGCCGACCGGCACTTGCAAACTGCTTTTGCTTCGGGCACCATGCGGCAAGAAAGACTGAAGAAAATGGTGTCAGCTGCATCTTATGTACCCCTGGCGCACTGACGTCAGGGAAGAAGCGACAGCAACCGATGCCGGACCAAGACTTTGGAACTCTGGCCGACTGCGGGACCGCCTGATGGCAAGATAACCCAAGTGTAATGACTGCAGCAGTGAAACATGATGAACATCTGACCCAGTAGGCAGCCTCAGACCACAGGCAGGATTGCTGCAAGATGAGCTAGCAAAGTCATTATTTTAGGTGACTTGGCTGCCAAAGAAAGGCCAAGACTATGTGATATTTGAGGGCCTTCCTTTAGCAGCAAGGAGGCTTCTTCTTCTTCTGTGACATGCTAAGTCTCAAAGAGAAGGTGGTGTTGGGAAATCATAAAGGTCCTCTACAGCTGTGAAAGATGACTGGCAAAAATACTTTCTAGCCCCATGAACTAATATTTTTATTCTAAGCACCAACTTGAGGGAACAAAGTCTCATGCATACCATCAACTGAAGGCATATGCCAAAGCCTTCTGCCCTAGCTACTGCATTAGTACAATCAAAATTACAGTGGGCTATATATTAACTCACTGTGGAAGCAACAGATTTTTTTTACCAGGCCTTCCTCATGTTCAAACACAGGAAGGTCTGAGGTTTTTCTATAACTTGATCCACTAGAAATTAAAATACATTGGACAAATGAAATAAGTAGCTAAGGGCTCTAAGCCCCAGTGTGGCAATGGAGTACAGTCTATTGCCAAACTGGACCAGAGCTATGGACTTCTTGGTGTTAAAATAGAAAATGTTATGGTATCTGGGATGTACAATGGAACAGAGAGACCGCACAGGAGTCAGCATATTGATGTTTGGTGACAGACTCTTTCCATTCAGCCGGAGGATTCTAAAGTGTTTCTACCTTCTTGAGGTCTGCAGTAGCATAGCCTCCTCTTCCTTCTCCATACACATACTTAGGTGTTTTTGGAATGGGAGGAATGTGGACTGAAGTCCAGTCCATAAAAGATCTGATGAGATCAAGGTATCTCCAAACGCAGGGTAAATTTAAGGGAGGGGAACACTCACTCTTTTTGTCTGCCTCAGAGACGATAGCCTCCAGGTCTTCAGACTCTTCACAGCAGCCTAAGACACAGAAAGACAGAGATAGCGACAGACAGAGAGATAAAGGGTCTCCCTACCCACCACACACAGCTTCAAGATCGGCCTTGTATATGGTCTCATGCAGGGATAAACATGTGACTATCATCACCAGATGCCATAGAAAACAAAAGATAGGAATTCACTCGTCAAAGGTAATCTCGGGAGATGTCTGTGCTAACCCCACTTCCTTCTTAAGATCATGTTCCCTATAATGCAGTCCCACAACCAGTACTCAAGTTTTAGCAGAACAAATGTTTGCTTGATGTCAACACCTTGACCTGTTTGGGACAATCTGGTACCAGCCTCTAACTTAAGCTAACAAGCCTGGGCAGATCCAGGGAGGGGGGATCTTGGTTCCAAGTATCCTCAACTCTTGGGTAGGTGAGAACTTCCAAGACAGTGGTACACTAAGCAATGAGAATTTGTTTGAAAAGCCAACAATAGTTATCGAGCTCTATAATATTCAGTCACTGAGTAGTAATTACACTGCCTGGATATCAGCAAACAAAAAAACCTGAAGAAAGTAACAGAAAATCAATTGGAAAAGGAGAAAAAAAGCCATGACTAGGAAAGGCTTAGCAGCTGTTCAGCAAAAGCCAGTTAAAGTGTCAGCTTTAGTGGAAGAGATGGTTGAAAATAATTTAGATGGAAATACATCAAATATACTCAAGGGTGTTTAAAATAAGTGAGGCACTGGAGAAATATATATATATATATATATATATATATATATATATATATATATATATATATATATATATATATATAAATCTAACAACAAAAGCTTGCAAACAGCAGAAGAAGCTTTAAGTAGCTACTCAGATGAGCTAATGAAACTGCAGAACTCAGAGGACGAAATGAAGGAAAGACTGGCTGAACATGATGCTTCTCAAGAACTCTTTTATAGACCTACTAGTAGAGTTAGAAGACACAACATACATATTTCTGTTGGAAAGAATAGACTGCATTAACTTTATGAAAGTACGACTAAGCAATTGGACTGGTATTCCACAGCAGGATTTGTTAACTGACATAGCACATCGTGTATCTGCTCCAAATCTGGCTAAGATAAAGCAGCCAAGATCTGTATTAGTACAGATGCAAACATGCTAGAAGAAAGATGCTGTTGACAAAACTGTAGCAGAAAAGTAGTTAGAATTGGAGACACCAGAGTGCTTGTGGAAAATGAGCATTCAGTGTATGAAAGACAGAGAGAAGCAAGTTTATTCTGGCAATCAGGGGCTGTTGAGAGGCAAGAGTGAGACTCAAGTTGCTATATCCAGTTGTCCTTGGCTGAAAGAAGACATTTTGGATGCAAAACAAGATGAGGAGTAAATAAAACAAATTTAGCCAACAAAGAGTGAGTCGGCAAGCCAAAGGGGATTCTGCTTCTCATTCTTCTCACAGTAGCAAGGTTCATAGAGAGACTTTGCCAATGAAACCTTTTCTTTTGCTCCAAAGAAAAGGATTAAGTGACAGAAAAAAGGCCAGGAGCTGACTAGAAGGATCAGGAGTACCTCGAACTTAAAACAGATACCAGTGTTGGGAAGTTGCAATGATCATGAAGATGACCAGCAACAAAGTAAAACTAGTGAACAAATGAGAAAAAAAATGAAACATCAATCTCCTTAGAAGTAATTTAGACACATTAATTGTGGTTGTGCAAGAAGTGGGTGAAAATCTGGAAGTATGGTGACTGTGTTACATTGGTGGGTGGAGTTTAAACTATAAATCCTTTGGCTGGTGACTCCAGACAACACTCCCTAGGATGATGCTGGTCAGCCTTGAGCTTTGACTGATCAGCTGGAAGCTGGGCAACACTTACATGCCAGAAAATACCCTCAGGGTGCAGTCACCTCCTCCTGGTCCTTTGCCATACACAGTGAAGTAGAAGACAGATGTAACCTTTAAGCTTCACTAAACAATGACAAGCTCAGCACCTGCGGGACCTGGGGTGGTTTTATCAAGAGACTTGCATGAAGGACAGCTAAGATTTGATCTACCATCCAAGCTTTGGTCTTTGTGACGGTGTTCTGGCTGAGGGCAGTCACTCCACATGGGGTCTTCATGACAATACCCTGGGTGAGGAACTTTCATCCATTGTGATCTTCCTAGTAACAAAATAGCCCAGGAGTTTCTCCATCTAAACTCTGTGGGTGGTAGGACAAACCACACACATCCAAACAAAAAGACTTTTCAGTTTATTACCAAAATAAAGGTCCTCTGTTACAGAATTTTACATGATGCTATTGTTTTAGATCACGTTAAAATGTCTGAAATTGTATCACAGTTTTCTCCAGTATTAAAAAAAAAGTTAAAAAGTGTATTTCCTCCAAATGACTAAGGCTATGAGCTGTTAACAAGCTACTCCCTGTGATACAGAGTTTATTTCCACCAGCTTTCATTTTTCTACTGTTTGACTTTGAGCAAGTCACTTAACCAGATAGCATTTTGCAGAAATTGGGCTAGACTCCTGGACTGCATGCCTGGTAACTACCTATGAACCTAAAATATCAGGACATTTGCCATTTTTATGTTTTTTTTTTTCAAGATGTAACTAACAAAATCTAGACTACCCTCTGAAAACATGGGCAGGTGGTAACCTTGAAAGTAAACACAGGTATATGTGTGTGCTCAGCATGTTTCTGTATGAATTAGGTAACGTTTGCTCTGAGGTGGAGGCAGCATGTTAAGGAAGTAGTGCAGTATGGCATTACAGTTTGTCTGTGGTATTATAGGAGTCCAGTCAGTGATAACTAATCCAAGTAACAACTGTATTATTTTACCCAATTATAATGTACAATAGCTTATGTTCTCTAGGGATGGAGGTATGTAGGTCGTGAATGGGAAAGTTGTGGTCATTAAGAAGAGGCATAAGTACTTTTGTATTATTAGTTTAATTAGTTTACAGTGAATAATTGTTATAATACAGTCAATGACTGAATGACTATAATGGAATGAGCTACAGCTGACTGAAGAATGTAAAATCTAAAAGAGGGTATCATTATTTGTGAAGGAGATGCACATGGTGGGTTTTTTGTACTGTTCTGGTGGTCCGTAAAGATGTCTAAGACACTAAGGTAGTATTTATGCACATATGATAAAAATGAGGATAGAATGTATATAAGCAGGTGGAAGATTGCACACTAGGACTATAAGTAATGTAATTGACTGCCATGAGGTACATGCATATTTGCCAGCCTGGGCCATGGTCAGTGATGTCTGGGGAGATAGCAATTAGGTGTGAATCAATACAATTGGCAACAAATAACAGGATTGCACCTTTGGATATGTTTCTGAGCTGCATGTTTTGATATCTTTTATATTTGCTGTATAAGCTGAAGGGGGTTAAGTCAGTTGATTTGAACCAAGATTCAGTTATACTATATAATACAATTATGTCAGGATTGTATCCGGTAATCCAGATTTCTAGCATATGAGATGTTAGATGCAGCAAGGTATTTTTCCATCTGTTACACATTTGTACAGGGTATGTTTAGGTATCACCGTTGGATAAATAGCACTGTGATATTTTTTTTTTATTTAATCTCTTTGGCCTTCATTGAACCTGACTAATGGCTCCATTACCTTTATCCAATCTGCCTATCTGTTCTGTTCAGGGTGAGGTCTAACCATTCCCAGCTAGGCAAGACTTTAATGACCAATTTATTCCTCCTAGGGTAGCTGTAGTGACTATTTGCCCCCCCCCCCATGGTGATAGTCAGATGGTAGAGAATAGGACAGCTTTCATATCCAACACAGCAGCTTATCCCCCTTCCCCCTTGGAGCTCCTAAGCCAAATGGTAGCTCTCTTAAGCTCCACTATGTGCCTGCTGCAGCAGGAGGCAGGATACTGAGTTTCCCAGGCAATGTACTTGCACATATGCAATATGTGCATGGCAGGCCTATGTTCCATAGCTACAACACTTAGTGCTCCTTCCAAGTGTCACCCAAGTGGCAAGCCAGAACCCTATCCCTCCCCCAGGATGGGCGTGCTGCCAGTGGCTGCTCACTCCCATCCATTCCTACCTGGCATCTCCAGTGCTCAAGCTATTAAATGAGCTCAAGGCATCTGGGTGATAGTCAGGGCTCCATCATGTGATGACATTTTTGTGTATAACTTAGTATGGGAATAAGTCTTGTAATTTTTTTTCTCCTGGTAAAGGGGGATTTGTAAAGCCAGACATTTCCCTTGATTTCTATTACAGGCCTAACCACTCAGCTTTTGAATTCTTCAATATGATTAGAACTGAGGTTTTAAAAAATGGAGTGCCTGCCAGTAACTGTAGCAGGGGAATGGGACACAGTTATTTCTCCTGAGATAAGACAGTAATAGTGTCAGGTTAGCCACAAATGTAAAAGACATGTAGGAACTGTAGGAGATGTGTAGAGTGATTACGCTGGAGGTTCCATGCTGAGTCTTTAATGGTTTCAAAGGGAAATTTAGTAATAGGGTGGCTAAGTGTTTGCATAATCTGGGCTTGATTTTTTCCTGGCATCAGGTTCTACACTACATCAGATTCAGGCCATTACTATGCAGCTCCTACTAAAGCTGATCCTCTATCTCTCTGGTACTAAGTTTTGCAGCATCTAAGGACAGAGAGCTCTCATGGAGGTCTTATCTGAGTTGTGCAGGACTAACAATGTAGAGATAAACAGCTCCAATGTCAAAGGGATGGTACTCAAGGCCTATTCCACAGATGGATTACAGTGCCCAGAAGAAGTGAGGTTACACAAGCATAGGAATGATATAAGGAAACTACTGGATGAACTCTGAGGATTGAAGGATCAGTTATGGAGGGTTTACTCCACCAAACGGCAGGTTACACAATATAGTGAACATATGGCAAATAAAAATATTTGCAAACCAGATGGCTGAAGTTTATCAGTCTGAGAAGTAAAGTTCTCATTTACTGAGTGGCAGAAACCCCTGACAAGCTGCTGGTTAGCCTAAAAGATTGGGAAGAAAGGTCTCAAGGGATTCCATGCTTAAGGAAGACAGGCTCAGGAAGTCTACTAATGCAACCTAGGGAAGTAAAGCAGGTGATCATGGAATTCTATAGATGGGCATAATACCCTCCAAATGTTGAGGGGCAGTTGTAGCTCAATGACTCTGGTCTTAAAAGGCTGGATGTAGATAAGACAGGTTGGCTACAGTCCTTCACATCTGCACTGGAAATCATTTAAGTTATAGACTCATTGAAGCCCAGTAACGTTCTGGACCCTGACAGATTAAGTGCAAACCTATATAAAGAACTAAAAAGGAGTATCTGGCTGTAACTGTTAAATCTGTTTGATCATTCCTTCTGAGTCACTGGTGAAGAGCATAACTCTTTGCTGGATGCAACAGTTCTGTTTCTCAACACTTGGTAAAAGATCAGTGACCAGCTGTTAACACCCTATCCCACTTGTAAATACTGAGGCTAAAATCCTAGCAAAAATACTAAGCTGGTTAGAGGGGGTATTAAGCAAGTTGCTCAGTACAGAACAGACTGGTTTTGTTTCAGGTTGATCATGTTCAAATAGCTACAAATATACTAGTAGAGGTCAGGAATGAGGAAGAGATTTTGAGCCATAGTTGCTCTGAATGATTAGAAGACCTTTCGTATGGTAGCTGGTCTTTCAACCAGGTGATTTTAGAAGCTATGAACTTCCCAAAAAGTTTAGGAATGTGATCAAGCTTTATATTCCAACCCTAGTACCAGTGTCAGAGTTAATAATAAGTCATAACATCTACTCCATAAATAAAAAAATATATATTAACTAATGTTCATAACTTCTACAAAATGGTTGCAACCTGATGAATTCCCAAAAATTATGGACCAAAGTCATTAGCCATTGGTTGGAGGGAACAGGACGAAGGGTCCAATTGCTGGCTTTCCTAACCCAGGGGAGAGTGAGGGGAAAGGTGATGCCTTCAGGACCTCTGACAGAAACCAGGAGTCTTGTAGTACAATACAGTTTTACACAAGGGAGGATAGCAATAATGATCAGGCATCATTGTTATAGCCATCTCCACAGCTAGGGATGTGGATCAGCTATCAGTGATGGTTTCCAGTCTCCATGCTTGTTACTCCCCATTAGCTCCCTTACTCCTCAGGTCTAAACAATGAGTACCATTAAGGAAGACTTCCAGAGGAGTCAGGGACCCACCAAGTTAAGGGTCACATCTGGGATACCTGGCAAAAAGTCACTGGGGGACAGATGGATCACAAGCAGAGAAGCCAAAGAGAAAAGCCTGGGATAGTGTGATGGTCTTGGGGTTAACAAAAACATTACTTAGTCACCTGTCAGATAACAGTAACTTCTCAAATAAGGCTGGTCAACTGTCAGGACCTCCAAGATGGCTGCACAATCAGTAACAACTTAATTCTAGCTTTCTCAGTATGAAAACTGAAACTTAGCAGAGAAAGCCTTCTGGGTACATTTCAGTAATTGGATAGCAAGTGTACTACTTGGATGCCAGGTAAAAATAAATACAGAGGACTTGAAGGAAAATCAGTTACAAAATAGAACAAAAAAACACTGACTGGGAAAAGTACTGTAGCTGTTCAGCAAAAAGCAGAGCAAGCTCCAGACATGACTTCCAGTAACCTAGAGGAAAGTATAAGGGGAACTGCACATAGACCTGACTAAGATAAATGAAACACTGATGGAGTATATTAACTCAAGTAATAAAAGGCTGGAAAAAAGCTTTAAACAGATATTCATATAAGGTGATAAAACTGCAAAACTCAGAGGTCAAAATGAAGAAAAGGCTGGCTGAATATGTGACTGTACAAGAAGAGATGTTTGAAAAAAATAATATGATTATTGGACAGAGCACATAGGGAAAACCTGAGATTTTCTGCTGTACCCGAGAAGCTAGAAAGAACAGACTGTATTAACTGTATGAAAGCACAAATAAGCAATTGGACTACTATTACACAACATGAATTGTTAATTGAAAGGGCACACCACGTGAATGCTCCAAATCTGGCTATGAGAAAACAACCTTGACCTTTAATAGTAAAGATGCAATCTCACCAGCAGGAGTTGATTCTGACAAAACTGGCAGAAGGACAAATACTAAAAGTGGGAGACAGCAGAGTGTTTGCAGAGAATGACTACTCATTGTACACCAGGCAGAAGAGGTGTAAATTATCCCATTATTCAGGGAATGTCAAGAAGCAGGCATGAGATTCAAATTGCTGTATCTGGCTATTTTCATAATACTTTTCCCTGGAGAAACAAAATCATTTTTTGATGAAGTACATGTTAAGGAAGAAATACAAGTTTGTCCAACAAAAACTGAGCTGTGAAACAAAAGGATATTTTGCTTCTTGTTCTTCTGGTAATAAAGACCACAGAGAGAGTGTGCCAGTGAAACGTCTTCCAGTGTTTCAATGGAAAATGCTTGAGACAGAGAGAGAAAAAAGCATAAGAGCTGACTAGATAAATCAGGAGTACATTAAAAATGAAGCAGAAATAGGGTTTGCGAGAAGGAGATGAGCAGGAATAGAACATGAAATCTGGAAATATTGGACTTTCTTGGACTTTGTTAAACTTGTAGGGGACTCTAAAGCATATGCCTTACTCCATGTCACTAATATTTAGAAAAATATTCAGGACAGGGGAGGAGGAGGGAGAAAGTTAACTATAGGCAAAACATTTTTTCTTAATAGTACTATTTAAATGGTGTATGATTTTCTTTGCATGTTATAAAGTACAATTTTCAGTTATTTTTAAGTGTAATAGGATACTAATGTAAATAGGTGCTCCTGTTTTGTTTTTTCTTTTTGTTTCTTTCTCCCTTCCTCTGTCTTTCTCCTTGTTCAGTTTTAAGAAATGTAGACAGTGCAATGTAAAATTAAACAAAGATCTGGTTAAAAGAGCATAACAAAAGAAAACTGAATGTGGCTTTTCTCATTCTTGCATAGGGAATTGATTGGGTTATGGCCATTAGCTCAATCAAGTAAGAAGTAGCAGATTTTAAGAGAATGCAAGTAAATGGAAAATAATATTTAATATTATAAGGCATGTTTTGTAGTAAACAGTTTTGTGTCTGGTGCTCATGTCTCTAGCAGACAATCTGATAAAGAGAAATGGTTTGGAGAAAACATTTTTTGAAAGCATTAAAGTATTTTCCAAGCTGAGAGAGCTATAAAACTAAGGCAAAACCAGGCAGCACCTAACAGAACCACAGGCAATACCATGCTTCTTAGCACAGACAAAATTTCTTTTAGGTTTGCTCAAGTCTGTGTTTGGCCATCAGTCTGGACCATTTGTTCTTATTACAACTTCAATATTTGAAGATGTACATAGTTTCATATGTTATTATTAAGTTAATAGCTTTTATGGGATATTGCCAAGTGTGTATTTTTGTTTGAGGTTTCTCCATAAAGTAAAAAGTGCTGTAAGATGTTACAGTAGGCTGAAATGGAGATGACAAGTAAAAACTGTATAAAATATTAACCTGCCAAACAGTACAGGCATGTAACACAAAATCCAAAACTAGACATTTAAAGAAAAGCTGTTATACATAAAAGGTGGGAATAATACTCTCTCAAGAATATGATGCTTTTTATAATGTTTTTAACTGTTAATTGCCTCACAGATAAATACAAAAAAGAAAGAGTAGTGAACTATATTCAAAATGTAGAGTGCAAAAAGCTATGCTACAGGAGACACACTTGGAAATAACTCAACATGTGAATTTGATAAATAAAGGTTTTCCCAATGGTTATTCAGCGGAATACCTAAGGCAAAGGAAGAGAATAGTACTTATATTAATTGCAAAAGGAGCTCCAACATTAATAGAAGTGGATAAAAAAGACAATAATGGTAGATTTGTAGTACTAAGAGGCTACTGCCAAGAGGAGGATTCCACTGGCATGTATTTATATCCCTCCAAAAACTGCTATAATAGAGTTTAAGAAAATTCTAGGAAAAATAATCAAATTTAAACAAGGAATATTACTTATAGATGGGGAATGAATTTAATATGCAGTAGTGAAAATGTGTCTGGGGGGCCCAGGAAGGAAAATATAGCAAAGGAGGGCAAAAATTATGAAACTATTTGGCATGGAAGATGTGAATTCAGTACTAGGAGTTTGGAGTGAATTTACATATTATTCCCAAGATACAAAAACTGGTCTAGGCTAGATAGAATTTACATTTTAAACGAAAATGTGCACTTAATTGAAGATCTTGATATGTACCCAATAACTATATCAGATCATGCGCCAATAATAACTAAAATAAAAACACAGGGTAATGAAATAAAAATGAGACACTGGCACTTTCCTACCTATGTTGAAAAGAGAGGAATTTAAGGAATGGATAGTGAAAATTATTCGGGAGGTATTAAAGAAGACAAAAATTTCTTCTGAAAATATAAGTAGGGAGTGGGAAAAATTAAAGTGGAATTTAAAAATAGGGTGGAAATAAAAGAAAGGGAGATATCGCTAAGAAGTAACAAGAATTATTTAGAGGGACTGACAATTGTTGAAGTATTGCAAAACAGGGGGAATGTCACAGAACAAGAAGAAGAGCAACTGCAGAATGCTAAACAGAAAACAAGGGATTACCTCAATAATATGCATGAGTTAGAAAGATTACTGTTAGGAAACTGTTTTTTTTGATGATAACTCTAGAGCACAAAAACTTTTAGCTCAATGACTCCGGCAACATAAACTATAAAGGGCTGTCACCGAGCTATAACAAGGAAGATAACAAGGGATCTTGTAGAAGTATTAGAAATATTTCGGAAATTCTATGAAATAGAATATACATATTTGTATAAAGCAGAGAAATATGAAAATCAAGAAAAGGTACAAAAGGAAATGTTTATGGAAGAATTAAATATGCCAAGGCTAGAGGTAGAGGAAGCTCAATTACTAATAGGATAGGAGGAGACGAGATAAAAATGATGATGTACAGCCAATCTACAGGAAAGTCCCCAGGAATAGATGGTATTCCTGTGGAAGGTTAGAAGCTAGGAGGGATAAAAAAATGATAAAAATCTGGAAGGTTTTGTTTAACAGTATTTTACGATGATGAGAAGTACCAGCACCCTGGAAGAAAGCAGTGGTAGCTGTAATACCTAATGAGGGTAAAGATCATCAGATACAGCTTCATACGGCCCATTTCAATATTAAACCATGATTATAAAGTGTTTATGTCTGTAATAGCTAAAATAACGGCAAATGTGATGCCAAAATTGATAGATATGGATCAATGTGGTTTTGTGGAGGGGAGGTAAACATTTGACAACATTAACAGAACACTGATTATCCAGAGGGAAGTAAAATGCAAGAAAATACCACAGCTGTTGGTGCTTCTTGATGTAGAGAAAGCATTTGACAGAGTAAGCTGGGACTTCATGAGAAAAACAATGAAAGCATTTGCATTCCCTGATAAAATTATTAGGTTGATTAGGAGGCTACATGAGGGATTGTAGATGAAAATTAAAGTGGGTGGGGTCCTCTCTGATCATCTCTGCTTGAGTAGAGGAACCAGGCAGGGGGTGTCCTCTCTCTCCTCTGTTATTTGCATTATCTTTAGAACCACTGGAAAAGAAAATAAGGGACTCAGAAATTCAAGGATATAATTGGTAAAGTAGTCAAGCAAAGCTGGATCTATTTGCAGATGACATTATTTTATACCTGACAAAATCAGAAAGGGACATTACAGTGCTGTGGAACATATTAATACAATTTCAAATCTTTTTGGGATACAAAATTAATGAAGCCAAAACAAAAGCAATACTAGTAAATTATGTACCCACATTCAAATTGGTTCAGCAATATCCATACTTATGCGACATGATAAAATGAAGTATTTAAGAGTATGGATTAAAATGATTCTGGTGTGGCAGCTAAGGATATGTGGGAAGAGACTAAAGAAAGATATTACAAAAACTGAGAAAATGGAAGCTCTGTTATATGGATATCAACAGTAAGATACAAGCAGTTAAAATGTTTTAGTCCCTTTAGTCTTATACACACATCAGGCATATTTTTATCAACCAGAGGAGAAGTTGTGGATAGCAATTAATAAAGAGCTGAATGATTTTATCTGGGAGAGAAAATCAGCATGAGTCAAGTGGGATAGGCTTATTCTTCCAATAGAACAGGGCAGATTGGGATTACACAATTTGAAATGGTATTTCACAGCAACACAGTTAAGGCTCCTAGACATAGCACAAGCAGAAAACTATAATTCAAAGTGGAAAGAAATGATGATGAAATGGGGAAAGCTCAAGCAGAGACTGAGAGTTTGGATGCAGACCTAAAAGGTGAAGAAAAATATTCATACAGAATATTATACTGTTAAAGAAGCAGAAAGTATTCTAAGAACTAAGCCAACATGGGAATAAAGAAAGGAGATTCTGCTGATAGGGATGACTGCAGTTAGGGATACAGAAAATTGGCAAGAGGGGGCTGGAATTTATTGGAGAAAACTGGCAAAGGAACCAAGGTATTAGGAGTAAATAACTAGAGGGGGAAAGGTAATAGAATAGGAAGATGCCAAGAAAGTATAGTTGTGTACACTTACCATAAATGTAGATGTTCGAGTATATTCACTGTTGCAGTTATTACATTTGGGTAATCCTGCTGGCAAGTTGCCCTCAGTTGGCCTGAATTCCAAAGTCCTGGGTCCTGCGTCAGCTGCTGTCACCCCTTCCCTGACGTCAGGTCATCAGGGGTATAAAAGATGCGGCCGACGCCATTTTCTTTAGTTTTTCTTGCTCCAGATGTCAGGTGCCCGCTAAAAGGGTAGCCAAAATTTATATATATATAAATACATGCACCAATATAAACTTTACTTTCATCTACAAGCAAATACACCACATAGGTTGTATAAATCAGAGAAGGAAAGATAGGTTCCATCAGAAGAAAAGGGGGATGGCAGGTGGGTAACCTGGACTGCAACAGTGAATACACTCGAACATCTACATTTATGGTAAGTGTACACAACTGTACTATGTTCTTTGTGTTTCACTGTTGCAGTCATCACATTTGGGTACAGTCCCAATGCTATGGCTGGGAGGCTGGAGCTAAACAGCAGTAGGAGCAGCTATGAGGCCCAGCAGAACTGAAGTGGCAAAGCCAGCCCTGGATTTAGAGTAGAGTGGCAGATGATAGTGCTTTGTAAAGGTGTGCACTGAACTCCAAGTAGCAGCCTCTAAAATGTCCTTGGTTGGTACTCCCCTGATAAAGGCTGCTGAAGTGGCTGTGGCTCTGGTTGAATGTGGCCTAATGCCCTTAGGCACTGGCTTGCCATGGTGTAAGTAGCAGAAACGAATGCAGTGGCCTATCCACTTTGAAATAGTCTGCTTTGAGATAGCCCTTCCTTGTGATCCTGCAGCATATGCCACTAGTAATTGCTCTGTCTTTCTGAAAACTTTGGTTCTGTCCAAATAGAATCTAAGCTGTCTGTGTACGTCCAAAGAATGCAGAATTCTCTCCCCCTTGTTCTGTGGATTTGGATAAAAAGTTGGCAGATGAATAGTTTGGTTTAGAGCCACACTGGACATCACCTTAGGCATAAATGTTGGGTTTGTCCTCAGAGAGAACCTGTCTGGATAAAAAATGATAAAAGGTTCCACAGCCATGAATGCCTGTAGCTCTGAAACTCGTCTTGCGGAAGTTATTGCTAGGAGCAGAGCTGTTTTCCAAGATAAAAACTTTATATCAGCAGTAGCAGCTGGCTCAAAAGGAGGCAGGGTGAGTTTTTCCAAGACACAGTTGAGGTCCCATGCAGGCATTGATGATCTCCTTGGAGCCCTTACATTTTTGGCTTCTCTGAGGTACTGTTTTAATAAGGGATGAGAAAAGATTGGTGGCTCTGTATTGTAATGAGCTGAAATGGCAGAGGCATGAATTTTAATAGATGAAAAAGATAGGCCTTTGTCCAGCATCTCAGTTAAATATTGCAAAATCTGAGGAATATTTAGCACAGCTGTATCAGTTCCTTGTGCCTGGTTCCAAGCACAGAATCTCTTCCATTTTCTAGCATAAGATTTTTTAGTACTAGGCCTTCTGGCCTCCAAAATGACATCCATCACAGCTTTACTGAGAGGTGTGCTTTGTATGACTACATTATCCGCCATGCTGCCAGGTTTAAAGTCCTGAGTTGGCTATGCAGGATCTGATTGTTTTGCTGGGACAGTAGATGAAGTATTTGAGGTAAGGTCTAAGCTGGGCATTGAGGCAAGGTCTTTAGGATTGGAAACCAGTACTGCCAGGGCCAGTCTGGGGCAATCAGTATCATTTTTGGCTTTTCCTGTCTGACCTTTAGGAGTACTTTGGGGAGGGGGGCAGAGGGGAAAGGCATATACTGATAGGTTTTTCCAGCTGAAAGATAGGGCGTCCACTTTCCATGCTTGTCTGTGACAAGTCCTTGTGCAGAATCTTTTTAGCTGGTAGTTGTTAGGGGAGGCAAATAGATCTATGTCCGGGCATCCCCTTCTCCTTGTTATTATGCAGAAGACTTGTGGATCCAGCTGCCACTCATGGAGATCCATGATGTTTCTGCTTATTTCGTCTGCCAGAGTATTTTTTCTTCCTGGCAGGAATTGTGCCTGCAGATATACTTGGTAAGTTAATGCTGTGTCCCACAAAGTCATGGCTAGTCTGCAAAGGGGGTAAGAATGTGTGCCCCCCTGCTTGTTTATATACCACATGACCGTGGTGTTGTCTGTCTTTCTCAGTAGTTGTCCTGGATGAAGTAGGTCCTTGAAGGCCGTCAGGGCATTCTGAACAGCTAGCATCTAATTTTTATTGATATGTAGATGTATTTGGGTTGAGGTCCATGTACCCTGAATGCATCTTCTTGCCATGTGGGCCCCCCAGGCATAATCTGATGCATCCGTTGTTAGTGTCTGCCTGGCTGGGGGTAATGTGAATGGCTGTCCCTTGTTTTGGTGACAAGCCTTTGCCCACCATCGAAACTCCTGTTGTAGGCAGGGCATAAGAGTAATCATTGTTTCCAGGCTGTGGCAATGTTGAGTCCAAACACTTTTTAGGTACCACTGAAGTTTCCTCATATGCAGTCTTGCATATGGAATTAGTAGGATGCAGGATGCCATGAAGCCCAAAGCCTACAGAATTTTTCTTGCAGATAACTGGGCCTTTGTTGCCAACATTTTGAAATAGGTAGTCAGTTGCCTTTGTTTGTCTGGCGTGAGATAAGCCATCTGGGCAGTTGTATTTAAGCTTGCACCCAGGAATATGATCTCTTGAGAGGGTACTAGTTTTGATTTCTTTTCATTGACTGTGTACCCTAGGCATGTTAGAAGTCTTTTTACAAATACCAGATGCTGTAAAAGAATGTCCATGTTCTCTGCTTGAATTAGACAGTCATCCAAGTAAAGATATATTTGTATTCCTCTTTGTCTGCAGAATGCAATTACTGGTGCCAGGCACTTTGTAAAGACCCTGGGTGCAGTAGATAAGCCAAAGGGCAGTGCAGAGAATTGGTAATGCATTGAGCCAGCCTTGAATCTGAGGCATCTTCTGCATAATTGTCTGATTGGGACATGCAGGTATGCCTCTTTTAGGTCTAGAGTCACCAGCCAAGCGTTCTTGCCCAGCATGGGCAGAAGTTGCTGCAAAGTCATCATCTTGAATTTTGGTACATCCAGGAATGTGTTCAGAATAGATAGGTCCAGTGTTGGTCTCCAGGTCTTGTCCTTTCTGGGTACCAAGAACAGTCGAGTAAAATCCTTGTCCCTGCTCTTGCTCTGGTACTTCTTGAATGGCCCCCATGTCCATGAGGGATGAGACTTGTTTTTGTGCCTCTGCCCATTGATTTTTTGGCAGATCTGGCCAGCCGTTTGCCTTTGGCAGGGTATGGAAATGGAACTTGTACCCTTGTGACACAATATTTAGAACCCACTTGTCCTGTGTTATAATGTGCCAATTTTGAGAAAAAAGTGCTAATATTCCCCCTAAGGGTGCTTCCAGGAGATAAGTGCTTGGTGCAGGCAGGGGGAAGTCATTGATACTGTTTCCTGTATGGTTGTGATTTGTCTTCTCCAACTTTGGCAGTAGAAGCACCCCATTGCTTTGACCTGTAGGAACCTTGCACCTGGGTTCTGCCTCTAGGGCGTCTGGATCTGCCCCTTTGAGGTCTGTCTGACACAGGAAAGGACGAATTCTTTGTAGGCCAGTGTCTTCTAAACCTAGGTGGCTGTACTTGTAAAAAATCTTTGACAGTTTGCATAGATTTAGCTTTGTCCTCCATTTTTTTTAACACCTCCTCTGCCTTAACACCAAACAAAGTATCATGCTGTAAAGGTGCATCTTATAATTTAACTTTGACATGATCAGGCAGATTTTGTTCTTTTAACCAAGCATGCCTCCTAATTACAGAACCTGTTACCGCGGCCCAGCAGGAGGCCTCCAAAGGATCAAAACCACATTGCAAAGTATGCTTTCCAACTTGTTCAGCTGCATGCAATAAATCCTGCATTTCCTTGTTTTCTGCACATTCAGAGTTTAATAACATTTTCTGTTTAAGCAATGCCATGGCATGTTGCTGATATTTCAGCATATAAAACTGACAGTTTAAGGCCCTTATAGCCAAGGTTGCAGATGTGTAAACCTTTTTTTCCCATCTATCCAGTGCCCTAGAATCTCTGACAGAGGGGGTAGGGTTTTTTGCAGCAGAAGCCTTAACTCCTTTGGGACCCTGTGAAATAGTTTCTGGGTCTGCAGCAGGGTTTTTAAAAAGGAATTTATGAGAGTCAGGAACCCTGTAATATCTGTCAGGTTTAACAGGAGCTGGAGGTAAGGAGTCAGGGGTAAGACTAGACTCCAAAAACACATCATCTACAATATCTAACACAGGTGGGATGGCTAGTGGCCTGTGTTGAGGTAGTAAAGGAAATCCCTGAGCCTCTTTTTAGATTCTGAAAAATCTTGGCTCTCCCAGTGGAAATGCTCCCTCTTGGTATGCAAGATTTCCCCAAAAGAATAGTCCTCTGGAGGAGAAGCTGAAGGTATAGATTCTTCAGCATCAGAATCCTCATAGGGGGGAAGAGAATATTCCTGATCAGAAGAGGAATCAGAAGAAATAGAAACCTGATCTGAAGAGTCATAGGCAGTCTCTTGCCTAGGCCTCTTATCAGGAGGGGGATGGGAACCCCTGATCAAGGTAATTAAGTTTTTGGCCATTTTGAGCATCTGTTTTTTTGGGCATAGAGGCCTGTCCACATGGCTCTTGAGTTTGTTCTTTTGCTTTAGAAGGTGCTTTAGTCTTTGCCTTTGAAGCTGAGGTTGGCTTAATGTAAAGATGTTTAGGTCTGAATACACCCTCAGAAGCCAGTGCCTGCTCAGCGGCTCCAGACCCATCTGAAGGAATAGTATCAGAGGCTCCAATACCTTGAGTTTCCAGTGGCATGGTCGACTCCACATGGGAGTCGGTAGTGGGCTGTGAAAGTGGCGGGTGTTAGGGGCTGCGAAAGTGCCTCACTGAGAACCGGTGAACTGGTGACTGGCTTGTGAGAAGGTTCATTGTCGGTTTTGGGCCTCAGTTGTCTATCTCTCTCCTTTTCTTTGTGTTTTTTGTGAACTCTGGTAGTCGGATGGCTATCCAACGACATTTCTGGATAATTAAACCGGCGTCCAAAATAGTTTAAAGCAAAATCATACCGATGCTTAATAGTGCGTTGGTTAAATCCAGCACAAAACCGACAAACAGCAACATTGTGATCAGGGCCTAGGCAAGGAATATAGTCAGAATGAAAGTCCTTATTAGGTATTTGCTTTCCACAAGAAATACAATTATTAACTTTTTCTGATATCGGTCTGGAGCAAGAAAAAAGTTTCCCCAATGGGGTACTTAGCTTTATTGATGACTTCAGATCTGAAACTCGAACACGAAAATCTCAGGAGTTGGCTGACCGGCACTTGCGAACTGCTTCTGCTTCGGGTACCGTGCGGCAAGAAAGACTAAAGAAAATGGCGTCGGCCACATCTTTTATACCCCTGACGACCTGACGTCAGGTAAGGGGCGACAGCAGCCGACGCAGGACCCAGGACTTTGGAATTCAGGCCAACTGAGGGCAAACTGCCAGCAGGATTACCCAAATGTAATGACTGCAACAGTGAAACACGAAGAATATCTTATCTGGACTGCAAGTTAGAGACTGCCTTTCCAATCAAAGACTGATATCAGCGTATAGGCAAAGAGAAAGACATGGGGGGTCTTAAATGAAAAAATCAATACTGGTAGAGTTTTTAGTAGAATCTAGAACAGAAGTTGCCATTAAGAAAGGAATAATTAGTAGAGCATATAAAATATTGCACAATAACTATAAGAATCAATCAGAGGTAGTTAGAAAGGCTTGGGAAGAGAGACTGGATAAGCAATTCACAAAGAATGGGGGTATATGTATGCCACCCAAATATGCAACAAAGTCTAGAAGATTTTGGATCATTGGTTGGAAGTGTTCACATGGGTATTTTCATACCCCAAGTACACCACAAAGAATTTCTGCTTAGGTGGACAGCAAATGTTGGCGGTGTGATGAGGAAGAAAGAGATAAATGGGAACAAATTTTCTGGGAGTGTAATGAGTTGGCAGACTTTCAAGATTACCTGCAAACTGCTCTGTTGGAGATGCTGGGTGAACAAACTGGTATAACTAAGGAAATTATGTTTTTAAGCTATGACACAGAATTGGAATTGCCTAGACATAGTAAGACCTTGCTGAGTCTAATTATGATGGCTGCCAAAAAATCAGTTGCTAGAAAATGGATATCAAAGTCTAAGCTAAGTTTACTAGAAGTAGTGAACATAGTAACAGAGATAAAACAACAAGAATTGGGATATTTAGACAGGGTAGGAGCAAATTACATAGGAGCAATGGGAAGTGTGAGATCAGTACATGCACAGGCATGACTGACAATGACTGGATATATTATAGGTGATGTATATTGTTTGCAGCTACAATTGTGTTGGCATGGTTTGTAATGTATAATGTTTGCCACTGAGATTGTGCTGGTATGGTTTATTTTCATTTATATAAATGTAAGATTGCCTATGTCATACATGATAATTTAATAAAGATGTTTCTTGTTTAAAAAAAAGTCTGGTCAACTTTCTGAAGCAATTTTGCCAACCTCAAAGTTGTATATAATTACATTTTTTACCAGCCTCAAAGTTGTATAGAATTACTTATTAAGACAATTTCATGCAAACATTTGGAATCTCCAGACTTGATGACATATTTCAGCATGGCACAAATCTTAAACCACATCTGGTTAGAAATCTCTACATTTAGATATGTTTCTACTGGCATATTAGTTCTAGATATCACTTCAGGAAATACAGTATTCTATAATTCCTCAATATTAAGCCCTCTGTGGTTTGTTCTCTCCTTGATTCCACTAAGCCATGGAACCACATGTAGAATCACCTGAACAAAGATATTACACTACCCAGACGCTCTCATCCTATGAAGCAGAGCATTACAATTCCACTGCAACTGAGCTTCCAAGTGAATTCTGCCAGTTCATTATTTGATTACTCACTAATATCTGATAACAGTATCTTACCCCCATTTGTTCCAAAAAATAATCTTGGTGTACTCCAGCAGTAATTAGAATATCAACTATTAAGTCCTAAAACAGATCATCCAAAAAGATCCTAAAAAAATCCCTTTGCAGAACATCGATATTCAGAGAACCCAACTTCAACTTGACCACTTCTTAAAACACATCTCAAAACCATTAAATCCTAACTGAAATGAAAACTTTCCAAATAACACGGAATTGCACCATGTGTGATATGTAGTCACCTGATGACTCAGAAACTGGTGATCTGCCTTCGTACTCCTTTGTTGCTTTTGAGTAATTTTAGTGATGTGGAGCTGACTGCAATGAATGTTACTGGGATGCACTGAAACTTTGCAACCTAGAAGGGCTGAGTTCATCAGCCTGAGAAGAAAGGCTCTTTTCTAGTGGGTGACTGAAATCCTTGGAAATTTGCTTGTCAGTCTATTAGACTGCAAGAAGAGAACTCAAGTGATTCCATATTCAAGGAAAGCAGGCTCAGGAAATCTACTGATGCAACATAGAAACTGATGCAGATCATACATTTTTAAAGATGGATTTAATCCCCCCAGCACTACCAGGCTACAACTCATACCATACATTTCAGCCACAGAACCCAGACCAAAATACAAAAGGCAAGGGCGTATCCATATTCATCAAGGATGCCCACACCTCCAGGTTAGTGGCACAGCACGATGCTTCAGAGATCATCCAACAGGCAAAACTGCAATTCAAATTGTAGCTTGCTACAGATCACCCACCATGTCCCAGGACCCTCATTCCACACTTCTGGAAACACTGGGAAACATAAAGGCCCTACCAAACACCCTGATATTGGGTGATTTCAATTACCCAAACATTAACTGGGAGAACTACTCAAGTACTACCTCCCTTGCACAACATTTCCCAGAATTTATAAACTCAAATGCCCTGGATCAAGTGGTCAACACCCCCACCAGAGGTGACAACATATTGGACCTGGTCATCACCAACATGGGGGACCGGTGTTCCACACTGGAGATCAACCCCTCGCTGGTTACATCTGACCATAAACTAATCACTCTGGATAGCCACATTCCGCCCACACTCCGGTCAAAGAAACCACCATGAAAAACTTTTCAAAAGCATACTTCACGTTACTTAAGACCAGGGTGGAAAGATTCAAAGCCCCCATGCTAAAGGATAATGATCCCCAAGCTGTAAAATCCTTTACTAATGCACTCTGTGGGCACCTACAAGAATGCATGGATCATGCTATCCCAAGCAAAACCAAGACTCTCTCCTGCAAGAAAAGGAAACCAGTCTGGTGGATCCCTGTCATAAACAAGCTATACAATAGAAGGAGGAAACTAGTACAAAAAAAGAGTAAAGTCCCAAGAAGAGAAGACATCCCTGATCAGTATCAGCAAGAAACTATGATCCCTCATAAAATCATCCAACTCTAGCTTCGAAAGAAAAATTGCCAAGGACTCCAAAAATAACCACAAGGCCTTCTTTTGCTATGTCAAAAATTTAAGTGGCAATTTTCAGATCTGCTCGGACTTAATGCAGAATGGCACAAAATACACTGAACCGACCGATATCGCCAACATCCTGGCAGACAGATTCAGTGCAAACTTCACCCTCCCTCTCACCACCAAAAGGGCCGATAACCATACCAGAAGAATGTAGTACCCCTGAAATCACAGACACTCAGGTTAAAACAGCCCTCCCCAAAGCCAAAAACACAGCATCAATGGGAATGGACGGTGTCCCAGGCTGTGTCCTACATGAGCTCAAAGATGAACTAATCCCTCACCTAAACACACTGTTCAAACTCAAACAGGCTACATGCCCATAGAGTGGCGCACAGCAACGGTTATTCCACTCCACAAAGGTGGTGCCACAACAGACCCTGGGAACTATCACCCTATAAGCCTGACTAGCTTGGGACGCAAGGCTATGGAGCGCATCATCATGGATCTCATTAACAGAGACACTGGGAACCTCCAAACACTGGACTTTACTCAGTTCGGCTTTGTTAAGGGCAGATCATGCCTCCTAAACCTGGTGGACTTCTTTGAGACAGTTACCAAGGCTATAGATGAGGGAAAGGTGGTCCACACAGCAAAGGCCTTCGACACCATTCCCTATTCTGGTATTATAGTCAAGCTCACCAGCCTGAACATAAACCCCTACATCACGAGATGGGCTGCCAACTTGCTCATGGACAGAACCCACATGGTAAGAGTTGCAGAGCTAGGTCTGACTCTAAACTGGTTACAAGTGGTGTTCCCCAGGGCCAGTCCAAGGACCCCTCCTGCTCAGCATATACTTCTCAGAGGTACAGGCAAGCACAAGAGGTATATGGCTGATGAAGTTCGCAGACGACTGTAAACTAGGGACTATAATTGACTCTGGCTGACACAGACATCCTCTTAAAGGGTATCACTCAGACAGATACTCAAGCTAAATGCCAAAAAGTGCATAGTCATCCCCTCTGGAAAAAACAAACTACACACAAACTACCACATAGGTGGTATCCCCCTAAATACGGAAGACATAATAAGGGATCTGGGGACCCAAGTAGACAGTAATCTGTCCTTTAATAATCAGAATGCCAAAGTGGTTAGAAAATCCTTCTACATGGCCCACCTAATCACAAAAGGGTTTGCATCCACGCATCAGACCCATCATGCAGTACAGTGTCCTATTTGGGATGTCACCTTACAAGACACCTGCAACAGCTGGAAAGACCACAGAAGTACCTCACCAAGAGGATCACTGACCTCAAACAGATGCCCTATGCAGCTCGACTGAAGAAACTCCAGCTGTACTCGGTTGCATACCGCCTACTCAGAGGTGATCTATGCCTGACATACAAGGCCTTGTCCAACCCAGAACTGATGGACATGCTCCACCTAAAGAAAACCATATCCCCTCGAGCCACATGCTCTAGGGATCTAAACCTCACCACAACAATAAATAGGACATGCTGGAGGGATAGATTCCTGTCCCAAAGACTTCCCTTGCTCTGGAACAAGATTCTGATCCACATTAGGCAGAGCTCCTCGCTAACACTCTTCAAGAGAAACCTTGACAAGTGGATGGGAAACCTCAATGGCTCTGCTGGACAGAGGCACAGGGAACTAATCTAAGGGGACAGCAAAAGCCAACACATTCCAGCTAGGCCTATAAATGCCTGTGGGCAGATAGCCTAGTACCTACCTATGAACATGTTCAGGTCATTCTTCTCAACTGTTGAGATTTTTTTCCAAATGTCCAGATTTTCCCAGTATTTTGAATCAGTTCTTCAAAAATGTGGTTTTCTGAAAAATCATTATTGATTGAAGTTACTAAATAATGACAGATATTTGAGGTTCAGACTTAATTTCCTTTAGAAAATGCACGTTAATGAAACAAATGATATTCTAGCACCTTTCTAAGTTTATAAGAGCAATATTTAAAATGTGCTCCTATTTTGGGTTCTTTGTCCCCCCATTGTTTTTGTTCTGCCCAGATTTCTTACAATTAGAGTCTGAGAGGCATGGCTTAGGTGCAGCTGCTTCAGTCCAGCATTACTTCAGTGATACAGGTCTATAAAGGCTGGGTGTAGATAAGGCTGGCTGGCTACAGACCCTCCCATCTGCAATGGAAATCATCCAAGCCACAGACTCCTTGAAGCCCAGAAAAGTGCTGCTCTCTGAGAGAGTAAGTGTAAACCTGTAAAAGTTATAAAAGAGGAGTCTGGCTACTTTACTGTTGCAGATGTCTGTTCATGCAAAAGTCACTGGTGGACAGCACAACTCTTTACTGGATGCCACAGTATCATTCCTACCCTAGCTGGTGAAAGACCACTGTTCTTCCAGCTATTAACACCCTATCTAACTTATGAATCTTTTGGCCAAAATCCCAGCAAAGATACTAAGCTGGTTAGGAGGAGTATGAAGCAAGCTATTCAGTAACAAAGCAGACTGGATTTGTATCAAATAGGAATTCAGCTGGCCATATGAAAACAGTTATACATATACTAGTAGAAATTAAGAATGACAAAGCAGTTAGTGTTGTGGTTGCTTAGAAGACCATTGACTGGGTAGCTGGTCTTCCAACCAAGCAGTTTTAGAAGCTATGAACTTCCCAACACAGTTCAGGAATGAGATAAAAAGTATATACTCCATTCCTAGCAACTGTGTCAGAACTAATGAAATGCCTTGTCATTTGCATGCTGCGACTAATGACTGGTGGTTCCTATCCCCTTTTCTGTTTAATCTGTCACTACAATCTTTGGTGCACTGGAGTGTGTGTGTTTTGGTGGTGGTGGTGGTGGTGGTGGTGGTGGGGGGGGGAATGTCACTTCCTACTGATATTCTGATACTATGTCCTCTCCTTCAGGAGGATTTTAGAAATTATCCAGGAATATGCTGCGTTCTCAAACTGCAGATTAAATAAAGATTAAAAATGAGTGTGTTCTCACTCTATGGATGAGTTTGCTGTAGGTTGAAAGCCAGAGAAGTTGAAATACCTTAGAGTATACTTTACAACTACATATTAAAAGTGTTTCCAGTCAGAAAATTTGAAGTGCCTTGGAGTGTAATTTATGACTGCATATTAAAATATGTCCAAAGTAACTACCTAGGCATGTAAAAAAGAACTTTCTTAATGGGGATGAAAGAACAAACCAAACACCCAGCTGAGGGAGCCAAATATTCATCTTTCATGTAAGATTTAAATGAAAGATCAGTAGTCTTCTCCCACAGTTTGTGCTTTGATGTGTTATTTTATCCATCTTAGAATGCATCATGGTTTGGATCTTGGAATGATGAGGTGGAAAAACACTGAATCAACTGTGGAAGTAGGTTTTAAGCACTTGGAAATATAGTCTACCCTTTCCATACTCTTGATAGGATGAGTGAATTTTGTCATGATTAAAGTTCTCCTGAGGTTCACCTCTCCTTTTAGCATATACACTTGGTGGGATTAACCAAGGGATGGCAAAATTTATTTGGAGCAGCAGCTGGCCTTAAGTGGTATACAGGAAGCTAGGCTCTCTCAATGATCATGGCAACTAAGAATGCTTAGCATAGACATGCACAAATAATGCAGCAAATTTATTTATATTTTATTTATCCTTTGTTGACTGGGTTAGTCTCATTAGGCTAGTAGCCTATTTTCAGGGGAGACCCAAAGTGATATTTATACTACCAGGGAATATTTAGCCAGAGTATCGGAAATTCCGCTACTCTTTCTGATAGTTGCCATGAGATCTTTTACATTCACCTGAACTACCACGAAATCAGGCAGATGGAGCCTCAGTTTAATGTCTCATCCAAAAGGCAGCACACTCACGAGTACAGTATCCCCCTTAAGCTATACTGCAGTGTCAGCAATCGATCTGCCTCATGTAGGAATAGAACCCACAACATACTGCACCAAAGGCAAGTATGTTACCTGTAGCAACACTGACATGTGACAAATCAGCTGCTCTGGTGAAGATCTTGATGTAAGCTTTAAGTGACAGGTGCTGGGCATATTTGGGTGGAGACAAGGAAGTGAAAATTTTAAGTATTTGAGTATTTCCCAGTGAGTAGCCACTTGTTGTGGGGCTACTGACCAAATACAGAGGGTTCACCCCATAAAGAGGCAAAGACCTAGTTAAAGCTGAGAAAATTATTAACATTTGGCCATAGCATCAATCTGTATCAGCCCCTGGTATGGAATCCCAGGTTAAGACCTGTGACTGGTTTGAAGTAGGTGAAGATAGGGTCTGCACCAAAGGGATTCACATTAAACTATTTAATGTTTGGGAAGGTTGACTGTATTAGTCAAGAGAAGTGCCACAATATATTGTCTCACGGACTTTCATCAACCATTTAAGGTACATAGTAATCAAAAGGATGAATGGATTTCTATGCACATCCATAGTGACTGAATGGGTGCTTGCTAGGAAGACTTCATTTGATATGGGATGTAAGATGGAAGCCATGTATAATGCATTTTGCTTGTCTATGTCCCCTACCTTAAAGGTACGTAATTGTCATCCAGAAGACTTGTGGCAAATATTACATCAAATGGTTCATTGTACTAAGGTTGAGTTCTTCCTACAGCCTGCCTGAAGTTGGTTCACATTAAAATATGCCACAATACACACACTATAAGTGAAGGTTTCAGAAAGAAATTTTCAGGTGTGGAAATATCAAGTCAAGATCACTACAAGCTTTCTACATGGCTCACCTCATTAGTAAAACTATCTAAAGCACAAGCCAAGGAATCCCCCATTCCCAAACACATATGTATAAAACTCCAAAGAGAAGCCATTAGAGTCTCAGGCTTTCTTATAGACTGTTCAATTAGCACCTGTTACATCAGATAGTTCTATATCATCCTTTATAGGATGTACTCTTTCATTTGACATGATAGCCTGACCCTTTTCTCCTTATCAATCTTCCACCAAGGTGTCTTCTCTGGGGCATAACATTCCTCACAGAAGCTCTAATGGCTTTCGTAATATCCTCCTCATCTTTTTTCATGAGGTTACCCACAATGCCTTTCAGATATGATTCTCAAGTCTAAATACTTGAAATTTCCATGTTAGATAAGTCTACATCCTATAACACTGTGGCCACTAGAAATCCCTCTTGTACATTACATCTAACTCGCCCTTGGATATCATTAAGGTGTCTAGCCTGTATTTAACCTTCTGTTCACTTAACATTAGCATGTGTGAATCTCTCATAGTTCCTTTTCCAGCTAAGTGATAACAGTCTCCTCCATCCAATTCATGTTACATCCTCCTCATAAGTCTCCCTTTAAGTGTTGCCTTTATGGAAGAGTGGGATATGTTGTTCCTGTTGACCATTTTGTGCAAGTGCTACATGGTCAGTAATGTTTGCTTTCTTAGTGAAGATCTACTCATGTTTTCCTTCTGTATGTTTGAAATATAGTACACTGCAAAACAGACTGCTAAACACACAGGGAAATATGAGGAATATTTTAATAACTAGACAGATAGCTAATACCAAAAGCCAATGAAAACTGATGTTTCAATTTATCCATTAGATAAATGTAATAAAAACTGTCCACAAAATGAAAGTATAGTAGCAAAAGCAATGTAAAACAATATGCCAATTGTGCAACAGTATACAGTTAGCCAAGTTAATTGGCAACAAAATTAAACTGATGTCCTGAAGCAAAAATCACTAGACTATATGCAACAATGTTCTGCATCCTACTTGTTTAATAATAACGGCAACTCTTACAACTACTTGTTCTAGGACAGGCAATCAGCCAGGAACTGCATGTGCAGCCCTTCTGATGCTGATGAAGTCATACTTGTATTTGCTTGCAAACCTGATCATAAGCTCACCTTGCATATTAGACAGTTAAGTTTGTTGCAGATGGGGCACCTGAACTCATTTACTGTGTCTTCATAAATGCACCAGCCACGGCAATCCACTGTCTTACAATGGTAACTGTTTGGGCTACAACTCTCAGCTACCATTAGACTCCGATCCAGAAACTTCTGATACTCCTCTGGAGACACCAGCTGTAAATAAATCACAACAGGTACATAAATGCAGAAAATGTTACCAGTATCCTATGTGCCTGTGATACCCTTTAATAGACTGCTTTTAACATTAGTACCATGAAGAAAGTAAAGCATGCATTTGTTCTGTACTCAGACAAGTGGCACACTCAGGTTACTTATAGCATGTGTGAGACATACATTATGTTTCTATACAGCATGCAATCCAGTAATGAACAGGGAAGCACATAAGCAAAAATAAATTCATATACACATGTTTACAAGCACTGTAACATAAAATCTTAAATTAGCAACATAATGATGATTTCAGAAAGTGGAACTTCAATATCCACAGTTTCCATCACATCTGTTATAAAAATACAAATTTCTAACAGGTAGATTTCTTTGTGTACATTTGGACCACCACATTCATAAACATTGTGTGGAATCTCTGACAATTTCAGTGCAGAATGATGCTTTGCCACAGTTCTGACACTAGTTCTACTCATAAAAACTAAATCATGCTACTGGCCTGCCACACCACACAATCCCAGACCCATACCAAGGCTTCTGAGGACAAGTTCTGGGCAAAAAGCCATGCCTAGCATTGATTACATTTATTTATTATCATTAGATGATGGGCTTCTCATGACATACCACTGATGTTTATATTTTTCTTAAATTTCATAATATGCACAGGTTGCAAACAGATTTTTATTACACTTAGTAATTTGCCATAGGAAGAGGTTCTCTGGTTCAATTCTTGGCTGGGGTACCTTCTGTGTGGAGTCTGCACATCCTCCCTGCAATCACGTGGGTTTCCTTCCATATCCCAAAGACATGCTGCAGGTGGATTGGATACCCTAAATTGGCCCTAGGTGTGTGTATGTGTGTGCCTTGTATGGAAAGTTGGGTGCCTGGCTGGCAACTTGACACAGCAAAAGTCCACTGCCAATTGTTTCTGCAGACTGTTGTTCCACTGTGGTGACCCCAAAGGAAAAGCCAAAAGGAGAAGAAGTTATTTGCCACTGATTACCCTGTTTGTGTTACTATGTTATTCTTGAAACACATTAACGTTTATAGAATCAGTGCATTCTAAGAAAAAAAACTCACATAAACTCTTAGGAAGTTGTGTTGTCTTATTTTCTGTTTAAACTTTTTCCCTATGCCATCACTCAAAATAGTTATGAAAAAATAAACAAATAACTATGTAAACCATGTGAAACATTCAGTAAAAAATATGAATACAGAACAAAGGGAGCATAGAGGCTACTTCTACAATGGTCATTATTATGACTAAAGTATTACAGTTAATATATAACAATAAACTCTATCTAACATTCATTTACATCAAAAAATTATTGGATACAGTATGTTGTGCACTGGGGGCTGCACAAACATGTAGTCATGACAGCTGTCAAATGTGGACATGCTATTACCTACTATTACATATACTATTACCTATTACATACATGCCGACAGCTGGTATGGGAATAGGTCTGTGCAGCTAATACCAGTATGCCCTATACTGTAAGTGGAGCACCAGGTATGTTCCCTCCTCTGCCATCATGTCATGGAGCATTTCACAATTTTTTCAGAGTCCATTCTCATGACTGCAGAGTAGGTGTCATTTTGAAATTATTTTATGAAGGTGCTTGTTGATGTAATGTGTTAGGGCAGCATAATTTCTGGCTGCATTACGGTACTTGTGTGCATTGCACTCTACATTAGGATGCACTTTTTAATTTCTTAAATGAATAATACATTACGTGCACAGCCATATCTTGGTCTTGTGCCTGTCACGGTCCTGCACAGCCATTGTGAGTGGAGTACAACATCGCAAATACTGTCACAGCAAGCAAATCCTTCCAACTTTAACTGTGGATTGTCTGCAGCTGTATGGACTGAATGGCTGATATACCCTCCATAGTATACTTTGTGATTGTCATGTTTGCAAATCATGGACAATGATAAAGATCTATATTTGCAAACTTATGACATACCTGGACTCATTTAGGTAAGTATTAGTGTATGACATGACTCCACAGAATAAGGGCAGTTTTACGAATTCCATAGGGCTCCGGTTTGTAATTTGGACTACATACCAGTCCAACACAACTGTGGATAATATCTATGAAACCCTGTCATAATTTTGAGAGAGTTTAAACCATAGTAAACATAAATATATAGAGATAGGTAATCCAGCCATGTACCAATAAGCATTTAACAATAGCTGAAGTTTTAACAATAAACAGTCTTAAAATGTAAACTGAAAACACTTCTCAGTCATTGTCACTACATTTTTGACCTCCTCCCAAAAACAACCCATTAATGACTTAATGCTGCATAGCCCTGCTTACTCCTTTTTTGGCTCCCTTCCATCCTTCATGGTTACAGGCCCAGCTCCCTGGCACCTCTGCATGACAGGTCTACCAGCTATCTTCCTTATCTCCCCAGTCGTGGAAGGAGGATACCAGGGTCTTGGCATGTCTGAGCATCTCTCACTCTCTGGGTGGGGTCTTTTTTACTTTTGACTTACCTGTTCCCACTTCCTTTATGGTTTCAATGGGATGCCTGGGGGTGGGCGTGTAATGGAGGATATGTGGCAAATTGCCCCGCCTCTGCAGCAGTTCAGTCATGTCTCCATGTTATTCCCCTCATTAGGCATGCCTACCACATATTGCCCCCAGGCTCCAGCAGATATTGTCATGACAGCTACCTTGAGCCTGGGTTCCAGTGAGGGATTGGAGTGCTTAATTTTGATTGGCCAGTTTCTGTGGGAATGCTGGTCTCATTTTGATTGGCCCGCTTCTGCTGAGGTGGTACTTTACAGACTTTAAATACCAGAAGGCTTGCTTAGTTCAATGCTCTTTAGTGCTGGGCCACTCTGAAGAAAGAAAGACTACAGAGAAAGAGGAGAAGACTACATAGCCCTATTTCAACTGGTTTCCTACTGATTCATCATACTACAAGAACTGCATCAACTTCTTGGGAGCAGGTCTGTAGTGATCCAGTCTTTGGTGAAAGCAGAGGCTTCCACATGTCAGCTACCTGAGCCTAGATTCCAGTGAGAAATTAGAATGCTTGATTTTGATTGGTTAATTTCTGAGGGGGCACTGGCTGCATTTTGACTGGCCAGGTTCTCCAGAGGCACAGCCTTAAAGACTTTAAATACCAGGAGGCTTGCTCAGTTTGGCATGCATGAGCCAGTCTTCATCATATTAGGTATCAAACAAGACAGCCTACTCTACATCAGGTAAGGGAACCTTTCATTTTTTTTCTGTATGATACAAATTTAATTTCCTTCTTTTTCACAACATCGTTGTACTACTGTGACCAATTTCTTTACTGCTTTATTTCATAAAGTGAAATTATTGTGAATTATTAACATACAAACTGCACTTCTCATGGAAACATTGCTGAAATTAGTACTTTTATTGTGTAGTTGTGTTCTTGGGTTTAAGTAACACTGCACTTTTGCTTCTTCTTGGTATTGTATTGCTGTTCACTTTTGATTTGCTGATTATAGTAGTATTAAGTTGAAATAATACTGCACAATTGTGCCTTGTTGCTTTGGTACTGTTACTACTGGCATTATTTAACATAATACTACAATGCTGTCTTTTGCTTATACTAGACATCTCAGCAACTGACTGCACTTTATGATAACTGATACTGTTGCAGTTCTACTTGCTCTAATTACTATAATGTTACACTATCCAAAGCTACTGCTTTACATTACCGCAGTAGAGAGGGCAAAGTTACCTATGTGCTATACCGTTACTACTTGACTAATTGCTATATTGTTACTGCACTTAAAACTACTCATTTAGATTATCTGTATATATTACACTTACTGCATCTACATCTTCTGAGATAGACTCATTGTTAGTTGTTTTTACTTGCTAGGTAGAAACCACATTAGACTACTGAGTAAAGCTATTTAGTTGAATTTGCCACTGTTATTGATTTCCTTATTACCCTGCATAGTCTTTCACTTTTACATTTCTTTTTCGTACATTGCGACTACTCACAGCTCATTCTTTTATCCTTTAGCCATATCATAGTTTATCCCCTTTTTCTACCCCAGTTAATTATTCTCTTTTTAACCTACCCTACAACCCTTCATCTGCACTGTACACTATGGAATCTCAGTCAGCTGTTTCCCCTCAGTAGCCAGCACAATAACATTAAGTATTTTGAGGCAATGTGGTAATTGCTTCATGCTGACTTAAAATTCTTTACTGCTACTTCACAATGCTTCAGTATGTGAGAGATGTCCAAGAGCTCTTACATCACACCATCCTGAAAAATACAATTATGACTTAATTGGGTCCATGTGGGGTGAACAACCTTAGACATTCTACCCAGAGGGACAAGGAGAAGAATTTGACTGAGCTAGATATGCATGTGTGAGGCAGGAAAAACACTGGTCTTGAGCAGTATTTTGCCATCACCTAGAATGATGCCAAGATTCAAAGACAACACAACTGACTTTAATAATTGACTATGTACTTGGTATTGTTCTATGGAAATCTAATAAGTGTCAGCTTAGGATGAGATGGCTGACAAGTTTTCCTGCTTTGCCAGGGATGGCCTGCACTTCTCTTACCATGGATTTTGCATTCTGGCTAAAGCCTTTGCTGTCCACATAGTGCCCTTTTTTAGATAAGCTCAATCTGATGGACATTCCAACCTAGTCAATTCTAATTTGGAACACATTAATATGGCTGTACGCGATGCTAGGAGTCTTAACAAAAAATGCCCAAACTTGAAGATCTTGCAACTTGAACGCATTCATATATGTGTAGTTACAAATGCACAGTTTCAGAGCAATGACAGCACTCTCTCTCCTCCTGGGTATAATGCCTATCATGTCTTCAGACCAACTGGTAGTTGTGGGGAGAATATTACTATCTGTCAAGGATATCAAGAACTCATGATGCCTGGTGTCAGAGTCATGGCCTCAAGCTCAATGCCAAAAAGTGCAGTGTCATCCCCTTTGGTAAAAACTCTGTACCCATGAACTACCACATAGGTAGCAATCTACTTAACACCGAATGTGTGATAAGAGACCTTGGGATCCAGGTGGACAGTAGTCTCTTCTTTGATAGTCACATCACCACAGTAGTCAGGAAATCCTTCTATGTGGCACACCTCATCATAAAAAGGTTCTCATCCAGGAAAAAAGAGGTCATTGTTCCTCTCTACTCAACACTCATTAGACCCATTATAGAATACAACGCCCCTTTTGGAATGTACCTTACAAGACATCTGCATCAGCTGGAAAGGACACAGAAGTACCTCACAAAGAGGATTACTGGCCTCAAAGAAATGCCCTACACTGACCGCCTCAAAACACTCCAGCTTTACTCCATAGCATATCGCCTACTCTGACGTGATCTCTGCCTAACATATAAAGCTATGTCAAACCCAGATCTGTTGGACATGCTACACCTAAAGAAATCCCAATCCCTCCGAGCTACACGCTCTAGCGATCTAAACCTTCACCACAATAAACAGGACATGCTGGAGGGATAGATTCCTGTCCCAGAGACTTCCCATACTCTGGAACAGTCTACCCATCTATGTCAAGCAAAGTTCTTCATTAGCACTCTTCAAGACAAATCTTGATGAGTGGATGGGAAATAGGAAATACACCCCAGGGATCACTTCTGTGTCTCTGCTCGACAGTGGCACAGGAAAATAACTTTCTTGGGTGGTGTATGCCAGGGAACCTTGTTGGCTAGGCTTACGTAGGCCCTTGGGCCGATAGCCTAGTACCTACCTATGACAGATTCCTTGGGACACCACATGTGAACTCCTAGAAATTCAAATCCCCTAAACAAGCCCAATTAAACCTTCATAGCTAGCTACAGAACACCCAATATGTTCCCTTCTGAGCTTGATATTGATCTTAACACATTAGCTGAAACTCACATTAAACCAAAGTCCTTTCTAGCTGGGGACTTCAACTATCCATCAATAGACTGGCTAACCTACAATGCCAATGGTTTCATGCCCACTGACATAAATGCTAACCCCCTTTCACAAATAGTTAACCATCCTACTAGGTGCCCCAATATCCTTTTTTTTAAACAAGAAACATCTTCATTAAGTTATCATGTATGACATAGGCAATCTTACAATTTATATAAATGAAAATATACCATACCGACAAATCACAGTTGCAAACAATATACATTACAAACCATGCCAACACAACTGTAGCTGCAAACAGTATACATCACTTATAATATATTCAGTCACTGTCAGGAACCATTACATAGCTCATTGAATTCCTGCCTTCTTTGGCATCTTGTTCCTCCTCTGCATGTATTGATCCCACACTTCCTATTTTTTCCTGTGTCATTTCTCTTACAGTTTTTTTTTCAAAAGATCCCAATTCCAATTGTTTTATCTCTGTTAATATTTTCAGCACTTCTAGTAAAATTGGTTTAGACTTTGATTTCCAATTTCTAGTAATTGAATCTTGCACTTTGTGGATGTGCACAAACAACTAAGATTTTACCTCCAATGGACGAATTTCCCAAACAAATCTGACCAGCTGTTTGGTAGCCTTTTTCAGAAGGAAAATTGGGTAAACCAGTTAGCAAACAGTCTCCAAATGGATTGCAAACTATTTCTTTCTGTCACTCTTAACATGGTAAACTGCTTACTGGCAGGGCTGAAGTATATTCCACTAGACATATCCACCACAGCTGCCCTTTTGAAAGGGGTGTCCACATAAACCATTCTAAAGGAAGCCACCTGATTTCTGGTCACACCTTCACCCAATATTACCACCTTGGGACCATCTCTAGTGTGAGAGCCAGTTTTGCCTCTGTCGCCTTGCAGAGCTTGCTGTCCCTGGATCAGATCTCAGTCCAACCACACAACTAGAAGTGTTTGGAGTCTTCCCAAGACTTGGTACTGCAACACTGATTATGATGAGCATATTACAGTTGTGTGTAGAGCTTATCATAATTGTAGATGTTTACGGAGAACAGTGTTGCAATATGCTTTCACACCCTCCTTTCTCTCTTTACCTAGATTTGGGGGATGGGTTCCCTCATCCCACTCATCATCCCCACCCCATTCCTTTCCTCGGCTCAGGAGTAGGGATGGTAGGATAGGTCATGATCCACATCAGGACCATTGGACTCCTTAGAACCTGAAGATGGCACTGACTGATGTCTTCTTTATACCCAGACATTGGACAACAGCTGATGTCTGCTAGCTGGAAATGGTGAAAGACTTTGGTATTCCGGCTGGTCACTGGCTTCTGCACAGCAGAAATTCCCAAGTTGTAGTACTGCAACATTGTTTTATTCAAACATCTACAATTATGGTAAGATGTATACATAACTGTATTTTCTTATGACACTGCTGATAGTTTCCAGTGCTGCTGCTTCTGGGTCAGTTAAGGGAATATCTGTTTAGTTATATTTTCCAAATCTTCTGAAGATGTTAAAACTGAAATTTTAAATTGTCTTTCTGTAGCTGAGATGCTTATGAGATTTGATGGGAGGGGGAAATTGATGCAAGGCATAATGGAAACCTTCCAGTCTTCCTTTTTAAGACAAATAAAAAAAAGTTCTTTTGCCTTGGCTCCCGTTTTCAAAAAGCATTTCAAGCAGCTACTACCAAGATAAAACTCAGTCTTTTAGGAAAGCTAATCAGCTGTTTGTCTTATATGAAAGTAAAAGGACAGCCATTGTTAAAGCAGACAATTTCTAGATGGTTGCCCCATGCTATTTTTTTTTCATTGTTCTTACCATAACAAGCCACTTCTAGGCAGGATTAGGAACCTTTCTACCAGAGCTTTGGCTTCTTCTGGAGTTTTAGGAGAAAGGGATGGACGTAAGAAGTATTTTAGCAGCAGCAACTTGGTCCTCTGTACGTACTTCTACAAAGTACTGTAAATTGGATTCATTTTTCTTGTCAGTAACAAGCTTTGCTAGGACCATTCTGTGGTAGCTTTTGGGTTCTTAATTTACTTCCTTCTCCCAGTTTTGGTTTCTAAGCTATGGAAATCTATTCAAATAGCTTAGGCTACTGCGACAGTGGGCTAATGCTAAACAAAGTACAGTTGTGAAAGTAAACTCTCCATAACAGTAGATGTTTTAATTGATCACTTTTGTAGTAGCCGTCCCATACCTCTGGCCCCCATCTTCGGTTATGTATTTGCAGGGTGTCAAGATACCCACCTTACCACCTTTGTGTATACAGTTACTCTAGTTTTTGCTTTTCTTAAGATTTTGTCTTTCAGGGCTCTTGCCTTCCTCCTCGGAAGAAGAAAGTTCTGAAGCTTTTGCCGTTGTAACTGCATGTAGAGCTCTGCTCAAGCTCTCCTGGCAGTTAGAACATGTGGAAGGTGCCCTTGCTGGCCAGTTGGTCATATCCTTGTCTGGGTATAACTCCAAATAGCTTAGGCTTCTGCAGTAGTAATCTACTGCATTTACTCTTATGGTAAGTTTACTTGTACAGCTGTACTTTACAATTCACTATGTACAAGCTTCTTGGCAGTTTTCTGTAATAAAAAGTATCCTTAAGAATAGGCCATCCTTTATGCTCAGTGTGGTATCTGTAGTATTTGTCAGCCCATACAACTACCAACTTTTTATTCAAAGTATTGGAATGAAAGATGCATCACCTGCACATGGTGATTGTCCACATACAAGTAAAACAATTTAGTTTACCCCAAAGACGCACTGTTTTAAAGAATACAGGCCAGCTGTTTGTTTCCTTGAGGAAAGAAAAAGACCTGACTACGACCAAAGAAATGTGTAAATGTTTAGTGTAAATGTATTGCCTTTTTCTGTGACAGGTAAGATCATCCATTGCTAAGCAAAGTGAGAGCTCAGTCTGATGGGATAGTGGCTACATTAACAACTTATTTTAGAAATGTATATGCACAGGATGGTTTAGAAACTGATAAGTCTGCTGCTAACTGTACTTTCACAAAACTCTTGTCATTGCTGTGTTGCAGGGGATTCTGTGACCAGATGGTGCATTTGGTTCTGCCCTTTTGTTACGATTCTGTTAGTGATCTTGATGTGTGGATTGGAAATACACCCCGGGGATCACTTCTGTGTCTCTGCTCAACAGTGGCACAGGAAAATAACTTTCTTGGGTGGCATAAGCCAGGGAACCTTGTTGGCTAGGCTTATGTAGGCCCTTGGGCCGATAGCCTAGTACCAACCTATGAACCTATAATTGTTTTTTGCAGCCATCATAATTAGACTCAGTAATGCCTTACTATGTCTAGACAATTCCAATTATGTATCATAGAACAAAAAATCATTTCCTTAGTTATACCAATTTGATCACCTAGCATCTCTGACAGAATAGTCTGCAGGGAATCTGTAAAGTCTGCCAACTCATTACACTCCTAGAAAATGTGTTCTCAGTTAACTCTTTTTTCCCCATCACACCTCCACATTTGCCATCTACCTGAGGAAAATTTTTTATAGTCTACTTGGAGTATAAAAATACCCATGTAAACACTTCCAATCAAAGATCCCAAATCATCTAGACTTTTTTTTGCATATTTGGGAGATATATATATATATATATATATATATATATATATATATATATATATATGGGTCTACTTCATATGATCGAAAGCTCATATGATCGACAAACTTTTCAGAGAGACCAAAAGCTCATAACACCGAAAACTCATTTGATCGAAACTCATACCATAGACACATGAAATTCAAAGCATTATGCCCTTTCCCCCCTGTAGCATGACCCTGGAGTTAGAATAAATAGATGGGGGTGTGTGGGGGGCACAGTCTCCCACATACATAACTGTTAAACGTACACATGGATACTTATAACATGAATGACAATATTTATCTAAGTAATGTGGGGGCTGTGCCCCCATACCCCCCCCTAACTATTTATTCTAACTCCTGGGTCACGCTACAGTGGGGAAAGGGCATAATGCTTTGAATTTCATGTGTCGATGTTATGAGTTTCGATCAAATGAGTTTTCGGTGTTTTGGTGTTGGTGAAATGAGTGTCGATCATATAAGCTTTCGATCATATGCAGTAGACCCACACACACATATATATATATATATATATATATATATATATATATATATATATATATGTGTGTGTGTGTGTGTGTGTGTGTATGTTTATATATATATATATATATATATATATATGTTTGTGTTTGTGTGTGCGTGTGGTAATAGTGTGTGTGTGTGTGTGTGTGTGTGTATATGTATATATATATATATATATATATATATATATATATATACACACACACACACACACACACACACACACACACATTTTCTCTTTGTGAATTGCTTATCTAATCTCTCTTCCTAATCCTTTCTAACCTCTTCCGATTGATTCTTATAGTTATCATGCAATATTTTATATGCTCTATAATTATTCTGTTCTTAATGGCAACGTCTGTTCTAGATTCTACTAAAACCTCTACCAGTTCTGGCCTTTCATTTAGAACTCCCCCATTTCTTTCTCTTTGCCTGTACTCTGATGTCAATCCTTAACAATCGCTAACCTGCAGTCCAAATAAGTTCTTGGCGTCTTCCCATTCTATCACCTTTCCCTGTCTAGTTATTTGCTCCCAGTACCTTGGTTCCTCTTCCATTTCCTCAAATAAATTCCAGCCCCCTCTTGTCTATTGTCTGTATCCCTAATTGCAGTCATTCCTATCGGCAGAATCTCCTTTCTCCATTCTCATGCTGGCTTAGTTCTTAGTACACTTTCTGCTACTTTATGAATATAATATTCTGTATGGTTATTGTTATTCTCCTTAAAGGTCTGCATCCAAAATCCCAGTCTCTCCTTGTTTCTTGAGCCCCCCCCCCCATTTCATCATCATCTCTTTACACTTTTAATTATGGTTTTATGCTTGTGCTATGTACAGGAGCCTTAACTGTGTTGCTCTGAAATATCCCTTCAAATAGGGTAATTCCAATCTGCCTCTTCTATTGGAAGAATAAGCTTATCCTACATGACTCTTGCCATCTTCCCCTCTCAGATAAAATCCTTTAGCTCTTTATTAACTGCTATCCACAACTTCTCCTCTGGTTGATAAAAATATGCTTGACCTGTGTATAAGATTAAAGGAACTAAAAACATTTTAACTGTCCCTATCTTACTATTGATATCCATATAACAGAGATTCCATTTTCTCAGTGTTTGTATTATCTTTTGTTTAGTCTCTTCAAACATACCCTTAGCTGCCACACAGGAATCATTTTAACCCATACTCCTAAATGCTTCATTTTATCATGTCCCCATAAGTAAGGATATTGCTGAACCAATATGAATGTGGATACATAGTTTACTGCTATTGCCTTTATTTTATCTTCATTAATTTTGTATCACAAAAAGATATGAAACTGTCTCAATATGTTCCACAGCAATGTAATGTCCCTTTCTGGTTTTGTCAGGTATACAATAATGTCATCTACAAATACAGCCAGCTTTTCTTGACTATCATACCAATTATAACTTTCTTTGCAAATTGTTCTAAATATAATGCAAACAAAGGGGAAAGAGGACACCCAAACCTGGGTCCTCTGCTCAAGCAGAGATTATCAGAGATGACTCCACCCACTTTAATTTTCACCTCCGATACCTCATATATCCTCCTAATCAACCTTACAATTTTATCAGGGAATGCAAATGCTTCCATTGCTCTGCTCATAAAGTCCCAGCCTACTCTGTCAAATGCTTTCTCTGCATCAAGATTCATCAACAACTGTGGCATTTTATTACATTCTGCTTCCCTTTGGATCATCAGTGCTCTGTTAATGTTGTCACATGTTTGCCTCCCCTCCACAAAACCACACTGATCCATATCTATCTATCTCGGCATCAAATTTACCATTCTTTTAGCCATTATTGACATAAAATTTTATAAGCATGGTTTAGTATTGAAAAAGGCCTGTATGAAGCTGGATCTGATTAATCTTTACCTTCTTCAGGTATTACAGCTACCACCGCTTTCTTCCAGGATGTTGGTAATTCTTCTCCTCTTAAAATACTGTTAAACAAAACCTTCCAATCTTTATCATTTTCCCTCCTAGCTTCCAAACGTCCATAGGAATACCATCTATTCCTGGGGACTTTCCTGTAGATTGGTTATACATCACCATTTGTATCTCATCTCCTCCTATCCTCTTAGTAATTGAGCCTCCTCTACCTCTAACCTTGGCATACTTAATTCTTCCATAAACATTTCCATTTGTACCTTTTCTTGATTTTGATATTTATCTGCTTTATACAGATTCATAGAATTTCCAAAATATTTCTAATACTTCTACAGAATCTCTTGTTATCTTCCTTGTTATAGGCTCTCTATGCTTTGTGACAGCCCTTTCTATTTAGTGCTGTTATTTTATAACATACAACATATTTTTTTTAAAAAGTCTTAATTTTTAAGGATTTGTATTACTGTGAAAGTGGTGCCTTTAATGGTCTTATTAGACCTTATTAATTAATTTAATATGATGGTATATAAGGTGGAGTTATTTTTGATTTCCTGTTTAATATTGTGTTTGAAGAAGTCTGAGGGATACTTGGACAAAAACGCGATTTGTAATAAGTTCAGCATTAATACTTTTGACAATAAAGGACTTTACATTCTACAAGGTGCTCTTCTTTGGTCCAGTATTTGGCTCGTTTTTCTGGACTTGCACTTTTTTATTGGCCTTTCCATTTTCTGTTACTTGAGTCATTGTGCTAAAAATGTGTGTGATCTAGAATTATCAAAAAAACAGTTGCTTAACAGCAATATTTGTAAATTCATGCACATTATTGAGGTAATCCCTTATTTTCTGTTTAGCATTCTGCAGTTGCTCCTCTTCTTGTTCTATGAGATTCCCCCTATTTTGCAAAACTTTAACATTTGTCAGTCCCTCTAAATAATTCTTGCTACTTAACCATATCTCCCTTTCTGTTATTTCTACCCTGTTTTTAAACTCCAGTTTAATGTTATCCCATTCCCTAGTTATATTTTCAGTAGGTGCTGAATAATTTCCATTACCCATTCCTTAAATTCCACTCTTTTAAACAGACAAGTGGGAAAGCACCAGTGTCTCATTTTTATTTCATTACCCACTTTTTATTTTAGTTATTATTGGTGTATGATCTAAAATAGTTACTGGGTACATTATCAAGACCTTCAATTAAAATGCACATGTTCCTGTGAAATGTCAATTCTGTCTAGCCTAGCCCAGTTTTTGTATCTTGGGGAATAATATGCAAATTCAATTCAAATTCCTAGTACTGTATTCACATCTTGCATGCCAAACATGTTCATAAATTTTACCCTCCTTTGTTATATTTTTCCTTTCGGGCCTCCATATACATCTTCACTATTCCAAATCAAATTTCATTCCTCACATATGAGTAATATTCCTTGCTGAAAGCTAATTATTTCTCACAGAATTTTCTTAAGCTCCATTATAGCTGTTTTCAGTGAAAAACAAATACATGCACAGTAACCCCTTAGTACTACAAATCTACCATTATTGCTGCTTTTATCCTCTGCCATTGCTATCGGAGCTCCTCTTGCAATTAAAAAGCACTGCTCTCTTCCTTTTTCCCCCAGATATTTCACTAACTAAGCATTCTGAAAACCTTTCTTTATCAAATTCACATGTTCAATTCCTTCCAATCATGTCTCCTGTAGCGTATCTCTTTGCACTCTACATTTTTAATATAGTTCACTACTTTTTCTTTTTTGTGAGACAATTAACATTTAAATACATTAAAGAAAGCATCATATTTTGAGAGATTATTATTCCCATCTTTTATGTATAACAGCTTTTTGTTAAGTCTAGTTTCATCTTTTGTGTTAAATGCACATACTTTTTGGCAGGTTAATCTTTTATACTATTGTTTCTTGTCATCTGCATTTGAGCCTATGTCGCATCTTACAGAACTTTTTTATTTTATTGAAAACCCTTAAACAAAAATATACACACAAACACAGCCTCCCAAAACATATTAACTTAATAATAACAACACGCAAAACTATGTATAGCTTCAAATATTGAAGTTTTACCTTCCTAGTAGGAACAAATGTTCCAAACTGACAACCACACACACAGGCTCCAGCTAACCTAAAAGAAAGGTTATCCACGCTAAGATGCATGCTATAGCCTGTGGTTCTATTAAGTGCTGTTTGGTTTTGTCTTATCATTATAGCTCTCTCAGCTGGGAAAACACTTGAATGCTCTCAGAAAATATTTTCTCCAAAACATTTCTCTTTATCAGATTGTCTGCTAGAGACATGAGAACCAGACACAAAACTCTTTAGTATGAAAAGCCCTTATGATATTCAATATTATTTTTCATTTACTTGTTTTCTCATAAAACATGTTACTAGATTAAGCTAATGTCCTTAACCCAATCCTTCCCATATGCAAGAATGAAAAAAAGCACGCTATTTTTTCAGTGCCTACATTTCTTCAAACTGAACAAGGAGAAAGAAAGAAAAAGGAAGAAAGAAACAAAGAGAAAAAAAACAGGAGCACCTATTTACATTAGCATTCCCATTACACTTAAAAATAACTGAAAAAAATTTTTACTTTATAACATGCAAAGAAAATCATGTACCAATTAAATACTATTAAGAAAAAATTTGTTTTATGTACACTTAACTTTGTCTCTCCTCTTCCCCTCTCCTGAGTACTTTTCCACACATTAATGACATGAAGTATGGCATATGCTTTAGAGTGTCCTACAAGTTTAACAAAGTCCAAAAAAGTCCAATATTTCCAGATTCTCTTGTTCTGTCATGTTTCTTGTTTTTTTCAGGTTTCACAAATATAATTATTGCTTTGAAATCTCAAATTTGTCAATTTCCAAGTTACTAATGTTATTCTCCAAATGTTAATTACACAAATTAGGGCATATGCTTTAGAATCCCCTTCAAGTATAACAAAGTCCAAGAAAGTCCAATATTTCCAGATTTTCCTCATCTATTCCTGTTCATCTCCTTCTCCCAAACCCTGTGTCTACTTCATTTCCAACATATTCTCAATTCTGCTAGTCTACTCTTGTGCTTTTAGGTTCATAGGTTTATACTAGGCTATCTGCCCTAGGGCATTTATAAGCCTAGCCAGAATGTGTTTGGCTTTCGCCACCCATTTTAAATTTATTTTGCTATGCCCTTTTTCGAGGTTAGTATACTGTGCCTCTGTCTAACAGTGACACAGAATTGATACCCAGGGTAAACCTACGATCTCCCATCCACTCATCAAGATTCCTCTTGAAGAGAGTCAATGAGGGACTCTGCCTAACCTGGACTGGGATTTTATTCCAGAGTGAAGGGAGCCTCTGGGTTATGAATCTGTCCCTCCAGCATGTCCTATTTATTTCAGTGCTGAGGTTCAAGTCTCGAGTGTAGCTCGATGGGATTTGGATTTTCTGAGGTGCAGCATATCCATTAATTCTGGGTTGGACATGGCTTTATACGTCAGGCACAGATCGCCTCTGAACAGGCGGTATGCCACTGAGTAGAGCTGGAGTTTCTTTAACCGGGCAGCATATGGCATCTGTTTGAGCCCTTTGATCCTCTTGGTGAGGTACTTTTGGGGTCTTTCCAGTTGCTGCAGGTGTCTGGTAAGGTACATCCCAAAAGGGGCATTGTACTCAATTATGGGCCTGATGAGTAAAGAGGCACGATGACCTCCCCTGATCTAGATGTAAATCCCTTCATGATTAGGTGGGCTATATAAAATGTTTTTCTACCCACTTTGGCCACGTGGTTGTCAAATGAGAGATTGCTATCAACTTGGGTCCCCTGGTCCCTAATTACTTCTTCTGTACTTAATGGATTACCACCTATGTGGTAATTTGTGGGCACTTTGTTTTTGCCAAAGGGGATGACTATACACTTTTTGGCATTTAGCTTGAGGCCATGGCTCTGGCACCAGTTGTCTGTTTCTATGAGGCCCTTTTGGAGGATGCTTGTGTCGGCTGGAGAGTTGATTATGGCGCCCAGTTTGCAGTCATCTGTGAACTTGGTCAGCCACAGTCCTTCCATGTTGGCCTGTATCTCCGAGAAATATATACCAAACAAGAGAGGTCCCAGGGCTGAGCCTTGTGGGACACCACTTGTAACTAGTTTAGAGTCTGACATGGCTCCAGCAATTCTAACCATGTGGGTTCTGTCCTTGAGCCACTTTGCAATCCATCTAGTGACATAGGGGTTTATATTTAAGCTGGTGAGCTTATCTATAATGCCCGAGTGGGGTGTAGCGAGGTCCGGGTAGGCTGTGTGGACCACCTTCCCCTCATCAATTGCCTTGGTGACTGTTTCAAAGAAATCAACCAGGTTTAAAAGGCAGGATCTTCCCTTAACAAAGCCGAACTGGGTAGGATCCAGTGTCTGTAGGTCCCCAATATCTTTATTTATGAGGTCCATGATGATCCTTTCCATAGCTTTGCAGACTAAGCTAGTCAGGCTTATGGGGCGATAGTTTCCAGGATCTGTTGAGGCACCACCTTTATGGAGAGGGACCACTGTTGCTGTACGCCACTCTTTGGGCACATATCCTGTAGTAAGGCTGAGATTGAGCAGTAGTTTTATGTTTGGGTTTAGCTCTTCTTGGAGTTCATGTAGGACACAGCCCGGGACACCATCTGGTCCCATTGATGCTGTGCTTTTTGCTTTGGAGAGGGCGGCTCTTACCTGAGCATCTGAGATGTCAGGGGGGCAGCACTCTGCTGGGATAGATATTTGCCCTTTTGGTGGGGGGGGAGAAGTTTGTGCTGAACCTGTCAGCTAGGATGTTGGCAATGTCTGTGGGCTCAGTGTATTTTTTGTCATTTTGGACTAATTCTGAGCATATCTGGGAATTACCACCAAGGTTCCTAACATAACTAAAGAAAGCCTTGTGATTATCCTTAGTGTCCTGTGCAATTTTTCTCTCAAAGCTGGCCTTAGACAATTTTATGAGTGCCCATAGTTTTTTGCTAATACTGATCAGTGATGCCTTCCCTTTTTGGGATTTTGCTCTATCATTTAGTAGCTTCCTCCTTCTATTGTATAGTTTGTTTATGGCTGGGGTCCACCAGAGGGGACGTCTGCCTTTGGAGGATTGGGTCTTGGTTTTATTCGGGATCGCATGATCCATGCATTCCTGAAGGTGTTCATAGAATGCGTTTATAAAGGATTCTGCGGTCTGGGCCATATTTTCCACAGGCCCGGGGGCTTTGAAGGATTCCACCTCGGTTTTGAGGAGTGTGAAATTTGCTTTAGAGAAGTTTTTCACTGTGGTTTTCTGGGCAGGGGGTGGGGTCGGGATGTGAATATCCAGTGAGATTAGTTTATGGTCTGATTTTACCAGTGAGGGATACACTTCTGGTCTGGAGCATAGATTCTCCATGTTGGTGATGATCAGGTCCAGTATGTTTTCCCCTCTTGTGGGAGTGGTAACAAGTTGTTCCATAGCATTTGAGTTTATAAATTCTAGGAACCTTTGGGCTAGGGTGTTGGAGCTAGAGTAATGCTCCCAGCCTATGTTTGGGTAGTTGAAGTCGCCCAATATAATGGTGTTTGGAGAGACCTTCATATTTTACAGTGTTTTCAGGAAGGCCGAGTGGGGTTCCTGGGTTTGGGAGGGTGGTCTGTAGCAGGCTATAAACTGGAAGGCAGTTTTACCCACTGTTAGTTGCACATGGATAGTCTCTGATGCTTCGTGCTTTGCCACCAACCTGGAGGTGTGAGTATCTTTGATGAATATCGATACTCCCCCTCCTTTTGTGGTTCAGTCCAAGTTTTGGGGCCGAAAAGCAAGGTATGAGGTATAACCTGGTAGTGCTGGGGTGCTCTCGGGAGCCCTGAACCAGGTTTCTGTTACTGCACAGATATCGATGTTCTCCATGCTAAGGAGAGTTTCGAGTGCGTGCATCTTGAGGTTTAGACTTCTGGCGATGAGTAGCATTACTCTTAGTTTCTTATCCCTTGTGATACCTATGGAGGTGGGTTTGTCTTTTGAGCCTTGCCTAAAAAAGGCACTATAAAGGTAGTAAGTGCCTTTGCCAATATCCGAAAGCCCAGGGGTGACAGGTGCAAGCCATCCCTAGCGAAGCATCGTGGCTTGTCGAGCATATCATCCCAAGCTGACAGGCATTGGATCCCCTTTGAATGACACCAGTACTTAAGCCAATTGTTGAAATTGATCATCTTGTCTTCATATTGTGGCATCATTCTTGGTGAGGGTAAGATGCTACTCAAGGTCAGGGTCATACCGGCCTGGGCTACATGCTCAGAGAGCTCCTTTATGTCTCTTTTCATGTAGTCCAGGGAGGTACGTCTCAGGTCATTCACACCAGCATGGACAACGACTGAGTCATATTTGTACTTGCCTTGGAGTGACCTGAGTACTTGTGTTATGTGGCAGATCCTAGCGCCCGACAGGCTGCTCACTGTGACCCTCTCCTTTTCTCCCTCTGTCATGGATTTTCTGTTGAAACACTGGAAAATGTTTTACTGGCACAGTCTCTCTGTGGTCCTTATTACCAGAAGAACAAGAAGCATTATCTCCTTCTGTTTCACAGCTCACTTTTTTGTTGGACAAACTTTTGTATTTCTTCCTTAGCATGTACTTCATCAAAAAAATATTTTGCTACTCCAGAGAAAATTATTTTGAAGATAGCTGGGAACAGCAGTTTGCATCTCATGTCTGCTTTGAACATTTCCTGAATAACTGAATAAATGTACTCTTCTGCCTGGTATACAATGAGTAGTTATTCTCCACAAACACACTGCTGTCTCCCACTTTTAGTATTTTGTCCTTCTGCCACAGTTTTGTCAGAATCAACTCCCTATGCTGGTAAGATTGCATCTTTACTATTAAAGGTCTAGGTTGTTTTCTCATATCCAGATTTGGAGCATACACATGATGTGCCCTTTCAATTAACAATTCATATTGTGGAATACCAGTCCAGTTGGTTATTTGTGCTTTCATAAAATTAATACAGCCTGTCCCTACCAGCTTCTCTGGTACATCAGAAAATCTCAGGTTTTCCATATGTGCTCTGTCCTCTAATTCTATTATTCTTTGAAACATGTCTACTTGTGCAGTCTTATATTCAGCCAGCCTTTTCTTCAGTTTGACCTCTGACTTTTGCAGTTTTGTCACCTTTTCTGAATATCTGTTTAAAGCTACTTCCATTTTTCCAGCTTTTTATTGTTTGAGTTGATATACTCCATCAGTGTTTCATTTATTTTAGTCAGGCCTGTATGCAGTTGCCTTATATTTTCCTCTAGGTTACTGGAAGTCATGCCTGGAACTTGCACTGCTTTTTGCTGAACAGCTACACTACTTTCCCCAGTCAGTGTTTTTTTCATTGCCTTTTGTAGCTGATCTTCCTTCAGGTCCTCTGTATTTCTTTTTTCTAGGCATCTAGGCAATGCACTTACTAGCCAGTTACTGAAATGTACCCAGAAATCTTGGTTCACTGGCTTTCTATGCTAAGTTTCTGTTTTCAGCCTGGGAGAGCAAGAAATAATCTGTTACTCAATGTGCAGCCATCATGGAAATCAGAGGTCCCAATATTCTTGATCTATTTCTCATGAATATGGCCACTTCTTGCACAAATCCATATGTATGATCATGTTTTGTTAAATCACACCATCATTTAATGATCTTTTCCTTTAAAATAATTGGTGGTACTTCCCCTGTAAACATCTCTGTGTTTAGGGACTGCTCAAAAGCAAATCTTCTTAGTTAACTTGATAACATAAATTCTGTTGTAATCCTCCTCTGAAAGATCATATTGCTAAAGCTGCTACGTATGTCTCTGACCTCTATTCCCACTAACTAGTTACATTGATAAGGCAGTCCCTAACTGCAACAACTACAATGAAAAGTATAAAAACAACCCGTGTGATGGAATACCTGCATGAATAAATTATATAACAAGATAACAAAACTGCTTAATACTTGCAAGAGATCTCATTCTTCTTACATTAAGAGCACACTTAAAAAACTAACAAAGAATTTAAGGGGAACCATTAGGAAGCTCAAAGCTGAGTAGGAAATTGAAATAGGCACTACAACCAAAAATAACTGAAATTTTTTCTTTAATGTCAGCAAGTTAAGACCTACCACTCAAAGGTGTTCACAGCTGGTCTACAATAATACTACAATCTCTAACCCAAAGAAAATAGCTAGTAATCTAGCTTACAAAGTTAGTGCAAATTTTACTCCATCCACAGTTATAGCTATCCCATAGGTTCCACAATCCCAGCCATCCCCATTAATTACTACAGAACAAGTTCTCTCAGCCCTTTCATAAATAAGAATACGTCATCCATGGGCCCTGGCAACATACCAGGTTGCTGAATATGGCCTTTCTGAACCTCTACTTTACTTATTTATTTAACATTTGTTAACCATGAAAGTCCAACTTGAAACAAAGCCAATTTTCAGTGGAGGCCTGGGGAGAAATGCTCCAGAATCATGTCTTTCTAATGTGGGAGGAAACTGGAGCACCCAGAGGAAACCCACATGAATGCAGGGAGGACATGCAGACTCTGCACAGAAGGCACCCCAGCCGAGAACTGAACCGGAGAACCTCTTGCTGTGAGGTGACAATGCTACCGCTGCACCACTGTGCCGTCTAGTACTTAACTGGTTACATTCCTGAAAAATGGAAAACAGCCATTGTAATGCCATTACCCCAAGGATTGTCCAATCATGGACCCTGGTATCTATAGACACATTAGTCTCACTAGCTTTATATGTAAAGTTAAGGACCACATTATCTCAGACTTCTTTAATCTGGTCATTGAAGATCTCTCAACCATGGTCTCTGTTTAATATGGCTTTACCAAAGTAAGGTCTTGCCTCTTTAAGTACATTAATGTCTTTGAAAAAGTAACTGAAAAAATGGATAGTGATTATGCAGTGCATACAGGCACTATTCTTCATGCAGGCATTACTGATATACTTGAAAAATCTGAATATAAATCCTTACATTGTGCATTGGACAGCTAATTGGTTGTCTGACAGAATATGAGGCTAGAGTAGCAGGTGGCACTTCTGAAAGCAAAAAAGTTTACCAGTGGTGTACTGTAGGGCTCAGTTTTGGGCCCTCTCCTATTTGGCATATTTCTCAGACCTTCAGGCCAGCATTTCTCACTAATGGTTAACAAGTTTGCAGAAGACTGTAAATTTGGTGTTGTTATTTCATTTTCAGTTGACTCACAACTGCTCCAACATGGCTTACACTATGTTAACAATTGATGCAAGAACAATGGTCTCAAATTAAATGTAAAAAAATGTAGAATAGTTCATTTTGGTAAACCAAACAGCTTCACTTAGAATACAGGAGATGCACTCTTCCAATCAGAAGCCACTGTAAGGGATCTGGGTACTCTTGTTGATAATTCCGTATCAGTTGACCATCATATGTCTACAGTAGTTTGGAAAGTCTTTTATCTGGGCCATCTAATTTCCAAAGGTATCTCCACTAGAGCCAGAGAAGTTTTAAATCCCCTTTACTCATATCTTATCAAACCTATTATTGAATATAATGCATCTTTTGGCATGTCTTTATCTAAACATATCATGCAGCTTGAGGTACCTCAGAAAAGATCACTGGCCTCAAAAGTCTTAGTTATCAGGAGAGATTGGCAGTCCTTTCTCTGTACTCAGTCTCATTACAGATTCCTCAGTAGAGATCTATGTCTAGCCTTTTGTACCATGAAAAATCCAACCCTATTTAACCTCCTATTCATTCACAGAACCAGTGGTACATCAAATACTCAGTTAAAGGAAGTAAACCTTCATCAGCAGATAAATAAGACGCGTTAGCATGATAGATTCATATCACATCATATCCCTCACCTCAGAGTAGCACCCTTGTCATCTTCAAAGTTAATTTAGATAATTGGATGGGTATCCTCAAATATTATCCCAGTCTATCTGGTCTTGCCCTCCTTGAAGCTAGAGGGAAATTTTGCATAGGATTTTTTTTTTGACTAGGCTTGAAATGGTCTGCAGACTGTCTAGTACTTACTTATGAGCTGTATAGACTGAAAGGACCACCTACCCATCCTCCCTCCCTCTCTACCACTCTGTCAGTCTTCCAATCTGCTAATCGATCCTGATCACCTGAGCTATAGTCAGGGCTTTCCTTCTATGCCACTGGAGTGGTTATCCCTACTTGCTGCTAGTGATCCTAGATAGTCCATGGCCTGACTCACAGATACCCAAGCCTTCACCCCCATCTGTTTCTCATAACAGACAATCGGGTATCCCACCTATGTAAATGTAATAATATTAACTATATTCCAAAGTATGCTCTTAACATTCCCTATTTCTTTGTCATTGATAAGTCCAGCCTTCCACTGCCTGTAATTCATCAGCCACTTGTAAAACATTTCCCCCCTTTTAATGTTTTGCAGGGATATACTACCATCTGTGAACCACCAACATAAGCTAGCACAAATCTACCTTTGTACATTAATGTCTGCAGCACACCTTCACATTCTTGCTTCCTCTCCTCCAACTTGTCTTATCTCATTTATTCTGTATTCACTAGCAATGGGTCCAATGAGTCAAGTGAGTGCTAACTGGAGGGCAATGCCAGCCAGATATGCATGAAGTTTGTCTAGTGCCATGGCCATCTAAGGGCCATCATCCTTCTGTGGTCCCACACCTTCAGCAGACTGTCTAGACTAGCAGTCTAAGAGACCCACAAAGGAGGGTGTCAATCACCAGTAATACTCTCCCCTTGTCTCTGCTTCCCACTGTAGCCACTTATCCTGGCAAGCCAGGGCTAAGCCCAAAGCCCTCCTTAACTCAATAAGTCAGAGAGACTGTATCAGCCCTAGCTCTACCCCTGACAGCTGACATGAGGACTCATAGCATAGTGAGGGCAGTATATACTCATGTCTGCACATACATGGTCCCACATATACACAAGCAGAGATACCACCATCTACATGGAATAGCTAAGTCACATCTCTCATTTACTGCCTGACTTTTGTCTCCTGCAAGCCTCCATGTTGAAATGACCGACAGACAAACAATAAGATCACCAATCCCACCCTGCAGGATAAGTGAGCTGGCATCAACTGCTGAAATTCTAAACTGCCCTCCTGGATCCACCAGTACCCAAACTGCTACTCAGAAGTAAGCCATCCAAGTCACAGTCAGGGTTTATCTCCATTTCATGGAGCTGGGCCTACACCTTCTCATTCTTGCTGTGACCAGCTGCAGTTCTCAATCACCTCCCATCAGTCAGGTCCACATCACCTTATTCTCCCCTTCCTGTAAACCTCTGTACATTATGACTATTTTTTCCAGGTAGATTTTTTAATATAACTCTTCAGAGAAACACCATCTTTACCTCCATACATCAAGTTACTGCATTTTTTGATTACAACACGCACCACTGAGTACTGAAGAGATGCACTGCTTCCAGTAAGATTTGGATACAGTAGAAAAAGGGAATACAAACTTAAAAGCAGTAAAACAACATATTTAAAGGTTCTTTGGTGCTGAATCCATGCTCATAATAAAGGATACTGGAATAATTCTATGGCTACACTGAATACACTCAAGACTTGGGTCACTGGACCCAAGAAGGTGCAGAATACGCAGGAATGTGCTGAAACAGGTTCAGTGTTGCTGTACAATGTATTATACTTGGAAATCAGCCACAGGCAAATTTCAAGTCTGGCTACTGACGCCTTTGGATATCCTTCTGCCCAGGATGCCAAGTGACATATAGCTAAATAGAAGAGCAGCCTGTGTGAATTTCAATTCTTTTTCTGTCAGGATGGCCACCAGTAAATATATTCTGCTTAGGGATGAAAATAAATGCCCTCTGTCCTAGGTCTGTAAAGCCAGTAAGGACACAAAAGACTGTTTTCCTTAATGCTACACCTTCTGGAATGGGATGTCTAAGACACTGATGAAGGGCCCGGGAAGGGTCCCTAGGAAGGAGTACTGGAGTATCGATTTTAGTGTTTACACTGAGTGTCTTCCCTTCACCACCCTCTTATGGAAAGTCATAAGAGGCACCTGGGTAAAGGGGGGGGGGGAATACGAGGGTTGGAATCTGTACCAAAACAATAAATCTCATCAAATGTCTATGACTATGGTGACTATACTCACATAACCATACTGTGGTCAGCACAGAGGTCACGGCTGCTGTGCAACTACCTTAAAGATCTCTATAAATGTATATATTTCTAGAATGACAGACAGTTGGTGCTGCTTTCAGTTTAGCCACATGTATCCACTGCTGATCTCACTTATGCTACAAGAGGGCAAGACAAATAACCCTTTGGAAAGTTTTTATATATATATATATATATATATATATATATATATACACACACACACACACACACACACACACACACACACACACACACACATATATGCACAGAGAGAGAGAGACTAATCTATGTAAAAAACAAATGCTATATAAAACAAGCATCTAAGTACAATGTGTGAAGTATAGAAACAGCATTCACAACACTTTTGCTTTTAGGTTTGTTCACATTTGCTTAATATGCATATACTTATGAAATGCTACTAAACAAATACATACGTGTACATATTATGCAGCACATGTTCTAGTCGACCCTGAGATGTGTTCTCACATCATTTCCTCCTAGTGTTCCAAATCTTTCACCATACCTTCAAGGTACTCACCATAACAGTGGATGCTAAAAATATACAATTACAGCTAAATCATTCAATGCATATGTAAAATATTACATATTTGCTAAGACGGCTCTGATTATGGCAGAAAAGGGTCCCTACACTATTCCACTACTCCCAGTAAATTAATTAATTAGTTACTTAGTAATACATACCCTGTCAGAATGGGTTCTAAAATGGTTCTGCCAGATGATTTCAGTGTATATTTAAGATATTATGCCTTTGCCAAGATGTCTCAGTTCATGGCTGAAAAAGAATCCCTGGACCAGACCACTGTCCTTGTAAGCAAGTAAGTAAATAAACACATGCATGCATACTGCTTTTGTAGATTACACTTAGCATGGACAGAATACATTTCTAATATCTGCATGGGCTGAACTGCATATCATGGATGTTATACACACGGTATATTTGGATGAAATCATTACAGTTGTTTTTATCCTAAGAAGCCCACTTTTTCACCAGCCTGGCATCAGATCATTGATAAGAAAAACAGATTTAGAAGGGAAAAGTGCTTATCTACTTAAAAAGGAAGGTCAGAAACATCTTAGCATGGGTGGCTTATAAAACTAGAATCAGAGTATATTGCTAGCTATGGTGATTACTTGGACAGGGACCTCCTGCATTATTAGATCAAAGTCCTGTTAAACATCAGAAAACCTAGCCCCTTATGTTGTGGTAGAAAAACCTTGTGCATTGAACTATAGTTTGGGTCTGTAATGTGAAAATGTGTATCAGGCCCACTGCTCCTTATGATAATCTCAAATGATGGTGGTACAATGGGTAATATTAAGGAGTGAATAAACAGGAAAATAATTTTGAAAACTTGCTAGGGGATATGACTGCAATGAAACAGATTTAAGAAGGATGACCTATTATTTGGTTCTAAGAACAGACACTCCTCCTGTCCCATTCTGCCCCCATCCCATTCTTCCTTTGATGGACCCTAGCCTACTTCTGATTTTAGAAGTGAGTGGGGGCTATGTTAATATATTTGTCACAAGCATATAACAAATAAATAAATAAATGTACATACGTTTAACAGACTGTAAATCAGAAAATTAAAAGGAAATTATATTTACAGATTAGCTCAAGCATTCCAAGTCATTCTGTAGCTCACTAATGATAGGACATTTAGAGATAGGACATTTAGAGAATCCCTTATATGGGCACTGTTAATTATCAAAGAAAGCCAAGCACTGAAAACATACTAAATGAAGCTGCAAGGGAACACAGAAACAGCGGATCACAACAGACATACAATATAAAGGCACTTAAAAGATGAAAGTATAGTTGTATGAATGTACTCACCATAACTACTGATGGAAAAGCTAACAGAATCCTTGACAGCAAAATGTGTTTTACACTTGGGAATTAGCTACAGGTGGATTTATGTCCATCTTGCTGGACACACTTCTACAGCACTCAGACATCCTCAGAGTAGAAAGCAATATGTGTGCATCCATTTTTCAAGATGGCTATAACGCTTCTAGAACAGCTAAACAACCCCAGAGTGATGCTGGTCACCACCTTGTGCTGAGAACATCAGAAGGATGTTCATCTACAAAGAAGACAACAGGTCTCACAATCTTCTGCCCTTTTTTGCAGCAAGAAATCCCCAACAAGTGAACTCAAAAGTTTTGCAAAGATATCAAAAGCATAGACATCTTTGCAATGAAACACATCTAATCACCCCAGCTACCTATAAATATTCATGTAAGGTACAAGAAACCATCATTATGCATGGGAAAACTACCACAAGAATGGGATCCTAGCACTAGCTAGGGGATACCGCTTCTATAACTAGCCTTCAGTGGAAGTGGGAAAGATCCAAAAATAAACTACAGACAAGACAGAATAGGGTCCCTACTGTGGCACTGAGCATGTCAATTGAACACCTATGGTTATGGTGAGTGCCCATCGCACAACTGTTCAGTATTTACATATAAATTATTGTTGCAGTGCAACTTATTTAATACGGTGTGATAGACAATGGCTATGGATTTTAACTTCTCCACCGATGTCATCAAACATTTCAGTTGATGAAACCAGCAGGATGGGGCTTGACTTTCACCACTAGTACCAATTAATAGACAAGTGGGAATTGGCCTTAAGGATACATAATAAATGAGCATTCTACCTTAGGTAATAGCCAAGCTCTACCACTCCAAGATAAGTTTTATGCTGTGGAACTATACTTCAGAGTTATAAGCAATGACACTCCAAGAATTCATCCACATGATACTTTCTCCAGTGCACTACAGTGCAGTCTTACCAACTGAAAATAAAAGTGAACCAGAGTTTGCTACACAGACACAGACACACAGACACACACACAGTTTTCCAGAATGGGGGTATGGCAACTCTCTAACACCAGCACCATTACTCCAAGCTTACATGAACTTTGTCAACAATAATGAAATTACTATAAAGCAGAGCAATGTAGAAATCAAGAAAAAAAACAAATGGAAATGTTTATGGAGGAATTAAATATGGCAAGGTTAGAGGCAGATGAAGTGCAACAGCTAACAGGACAGGAGGAGATGAGATAAAAATAGTGAAGTATAACCAATCTGCAGGAAAATCCCCAAGAATATAAGGTATTCCTGTGGAAGATTTGAAGCTAGGAGAGAAAAAAGTGATAAAGATCTAAAAGGATTTAAAAGTATTTTAAAAGGAGGAGAAGTACCAATGTCCTGAAGAAAGCAGTGGTGGCTGTAATACCTAAAGATGGTAGAGACCCATTAAATCCAGCTTCATATAGGTCCATTTTGATTCTAAACCATTAAGTCTATAATGGCTAAAAGAATGGCAAATGTAGTCCTAAAATTGATAGATATGGATCAATGTGATTTTGTAGAGGGGATGCTAATATGTTTGACAGCATTAAATGAACAATGATGATCCAGAGGGAAGCAGAATGTTAGAAAAGACCACTGTTGTTGGTGGGTTTTGATGCAGAGACAGCACTCAACAGACTAAGCTGGGATTTTATGAGTAGGGCAATGAAAGCATTCACATTCCCTGATAAAATGATAAGGTTGATTAGGAGGATATATGAGGGACTGGAGGCACCAATTATAGTGGGTGGATTCCTCTCTGATAAGTTATGTTTGGATAAAGGAACTAAGCAGGGATGTCCTTTTTCCCCTTTGTTATTTGTGTTATATTTAGAACCATTGACAAAGAAAATAAGGGACTCAGAACTTCAAGGATAAATTGGTATGGTAGTCAGGAAAAGTTGTCTTTATTTGCAAATGATATTATTTTATACATGATAAAACCAGAAAATGACATTTCAGTGTTCTGGAACATTGTGACACAGTTTCAAGTCTTTTCAGGATACATAATTAATGAAGCTAAAACAAAGGTAATAGCTATAAACTACGTGTCTCCACACAAATTGGCTCAGCAATATCAATATTTATGAGGACATGATAAAATGAAGTACTTAGGAGTATGGATTAAAAAGGATTCTGTTATGGCAGTTAAGTACATCCGGGAAGAGACTAAACAAAAGATAATACAAAAGCTATTTTAGGATATGGATGGCAAGAGTCAAGCAGTGAAAATGTTTTTAGTCCCATGGTGCTGCGGTAGCGTTGTTGCCTTACAGCAAGACGTTGTCGCATTCAGTTCTCAGCTAGAACATCTTCTGTGTGGAGGCATGTGTGAATGGGCATGCCTTCGTTGAAGGTTGTTCATCAGGGCTGGTAACTCGGCACGTAAAAATCCACTACCAAATATTAGCGGACCGGAGTTCCGCTGTGGTGACCCCTAACCGGGATAAGCTGAAAGACACAACAACAAATTTTATACACGGGTCAGACATATTTTTATCAACCAGGGGAGAAATTATAGATAGCAATTAATAAAGAGTTGAAGGGTTTAACTGTGAGGGGAGGAGGACAAGAGTCAACTGGGATAAGTTAACCTTCCAATACAACAAGGTGGTTCAGGATTACCTGATATGAAGGGGTATTTTAGAAGTACACAGTTAAGGCTCCTATACAAAGCACAAACAGAAAGCAATAATCCAAACTGGAAAGGAATGATGATAAATGGGAGGAAGCTCAAGAAACAATGAGAAACTGGGATTTTGGATGCAGATCATTATTGAGAATAACAATAACTATACAGAATGTTATATTCATAAATATCAGAAATTATTCTAAGAACTAAGCCAACCTGGGGAGGGAGAAAGGAGAGACTACCAATAGGGATGACTGTAATCATGGGTACAGAGAAGAGGCAAGAGGGAAATGGAATGTATTGGAGAAAACAAGTTAAGGAACCAAGTTATTGGGAGCAGATAATTAGAGATGGAAAGGTAACAGAATGGGGAGAGGCCAATAATTCATTTGGACTGCAGGCTAGGACTATCAAAGACTGATATTAAGGACTGAGTATAGACAAAAAGAAAGAAATAGGGGGATCCTAAGTGAAAGACTAGAACTGGTAGAGTTTTTTAGTAGAATCTAAAATAGAAGCTGCTGTTGAAAAATGAATAATTAGTAAAGCATACAAGATATTACATGATAACTACAGGGATCAATCAAAGGAGGTTGGAAAGGATTGGGAAGAGAGTCTGGATAAGCAATTCATAAAGAAACAATGGGGGATATACTCATGGCTTCCAAATATGCAACAAAGTCTAGAATATTTAGGATATTTCCTTAGAAGTGCCTGCATAGGTATTTTATACCCCAAGCAGACTTCAAAGAATTTTTCCTCAGATAGATTTCAAATGTTGGAGGTATGATGAAGAAAGAGGTAACTGGGAACTTATTTTTGGGATTGTAATGAGTTGGCAGACTTTAAAAAGTCCCCTGTATACTACTGTATCAGAAATAGTGGGTGAGCAAACTGGTGTAAGTAAGAAAGGGAATGATTTTTTGAGCTGTGATACAGATTCAGAATTGACTAGACATAGTAAGGCCATGCTGAGTTTAATTCAGGTGGCTGCCAAAAAAGATAATTCCTAGAAAATGGAAATGAAAGTCTAAACCTACAAATACTACAAGTAGTGAATATAGTAACAGAGATAAAACAACTAGAAGTTAGATCTTCAGAAAAAGTAGGAGCAAATTACATAGAGAAAAATAGGAATTATGGGAATAATACATGCAGAATAATGTTTGGAGGAGAAATGAGGTTTAAAGGAAAGCAGCAATTGAATGAGCTATATTATTTTTGACTGACAATGACTGCATAGATTATAAGTGATGTACAACATTTGCAATTGAGAATATGTCAATATGGTTTGTTTTCATTTATATAAATGTATGACTGCCTATGTCATAAGTGATAATTTAATAAAGGTGTTTCTTGTTTAAAAGCACTAATGAAATAAGAACATACTTTACTGTTCATCCTTAAAATAAGCTACCCTTTAAATATTTTATTTTTATTTACATTTGGTTACTGGGGTAAAGCACTGGTCACAGAATGGCCAGCTGCAGTCTCAGTCTGGGTTATAATCACACTGTAACAACAGAAAGCAAGAAACAGCAAATATAAAAAAGTATCATAATAAAACAAATACTAGTCACTGTAACAGTAAAATAATAAAACAAATACTGTAGAAACAAAAGATTTATGTCCAACATTTTTAGGAAACCAACATTTCCCAACTCATATTTACATTTTAATAGTTGGCAACCTTTCATCCAAAAATAAAAAGTTTGGCAAAATGTCAGTTAATAAGGTTGGACAGAATGATTTCTGAGGAAAATATATTTCTGGAGGAAACAGACCGATTATTTCCTATGTTTGAGGAATGTGGTTATCCTAATTAGTTACTTAAAACTGGTGAAGAGGTGACTTTAGGAAGAAGGGAAAAATTGTGACCTATATTAGAAAAGGATTTTATTGTTGGGTTGCCTTCTATAAGACAGTTACATGTCATAAGTGAAAGGGTAAGATTTAGCAAGGCAGAGACCAAGTAAAGGAATAATGTTTGACTCAGCTCAGCATCTACTAGCATTAATTTTTCAAGAGTACACACATTCAAGCATCAACAATTTTTTAAGATAATACATTTTACTGTGATAAATGCAATTATATACTATTTTATCCTGAAAAAAAAAACAGTGACAGGAGTGTTGTAACTGTAACCAAAACTACCACAGAGCCAAAGAAAACTGTCACCTTTTAAAAAGAATGATCCAAATAGTGATCCAAGTAGAAATCAATTGTATTAAAATGTTGTTTTGGTCTTTTTAAGTTAAACAGGACTTCATCAGAACTAAGCAACCATCTCTTCCTGTTTAAATATGTAGAGTGGAGACAAAATACCTCATTTTCATATCAATAATTAATTATACATAAAATGTAACTATACATACTTCATAAATAACCTAATATAAAATGAATATCAAATAAACATTATAAGAATGAATTGTAAAAATTGTACAATGTTAACTTTTCTTTTTGAAAATAGAAATACCTACATATGAAAATGTATATCAATACCTGTTGTAAATTAATAACAACCATTGTAATTCAATCACTTCATTGCAGCAGATATCAAAAATCAAATATATAAACCCAATTACTTAAGTTTTGTTTAATTTAGAAGAAAGAGATTTTAATACTCTATGCAGGAAAATGATGTCAGTTAGGCCAGAAGGTTCTGTGGTATTCAAGTTAAGTTGACACATTGTTTCTTATATTTCAGTTTTGTTTCCCTAAATACCTCCTCTAGGATCCATGGGTACTTTTTCTAAAATTACAAATCCAAAATTACAATTGTCACTACATGTGAGTGAATGTCTATAAAGAGCGTTGTTGGTTACACTTTTTGGAAATATCTTAATAATGTTCATATATCCTTTTACATAAAGGAGATTCATATAACTGTTAACACTGATTACATCAACACCTCCTAGTACCTTTCCTGTTGTCATTTACTTTGATCTTTCTATTATGTTCAAATTTATTTTTCAAATTCTGTCCTCTCTTAAATATAAAAATAGGTTTGTCACCAACTGTATCTAATATTGTGTTGTCCATTGTGAAACTTTTCCAGTTACTCTGAATCACATTTTTCCTGCCTCTTCTACGGAACTGTGTATGAACACCATTACTCTTTCATAACTGCAGAGTTCTTTCTTTCCTGTCTTATAGGAGACAACCCAACAATCAAATAATTTTCTAATATAGGTCAACATTTGTCCTTTCTTCCTAAAGTCATCTCCTCACCATTTTTAAGTAACTGACAATGATAACCACATTCCTCAAACATAGAAATGAATATGACTTTTTCCTCCAGAAATATATCTTCCTCAGAAATCATTCTGTCCAACCTTATTACTGACCTTTTACCAAACTTTTTTTTCTGGGTAAAAGGATGCCAACTATTAAAATGCTAATATGAGTCGGAAAAGGTTGGCATCCTAAAAATGTTGGGCATAAATCTTTTATCCTCTTAACTTAGTTGATTGTCCAAGTAATTAATCTCCCTACTACTTAAACTGATTAGTAAAATTTAAAGAAAAAAACATGTAGTGTTATTGAGGTAATTCATAAAATTTTCCATCTTGTGAACTGATTTTTTTTCAAAGAATAAATACATCATCCAACAGTCTCTAATAGATTTTAAAACAAGATACACACCTAGAATTAAAAATATAATCACACTCCCATGCACACATAAGCATGTTGATAAACACTGCTACAAAGGGAGCCCCCACTGATACTCCTTGAATATGCTTATAATATTATCAACCAAAATAAATAAAATTGTTGCTTAACACTGTCTCCATAAGATCCATGAGCAATTTAATGTCCAAGATTTTTAAAAATGGGCAACGTATAAGGGTCTTGTGAAATAATTCTAAACCCTTATTTTCAGGGATACTCAAAAATAAATCAATAACATCAATTTTTTTAATTGATGTAATCACCCCATAATTCCTTTATTTTTCCTAAAAAAAATCCCATGAATCTTTCAATAGGTAAGAGTTAATGTCATAAAATGGCTTAAGTAGCCCATCAATATATAATGAAAAAACTTGAGTCTTTGATTCCTGGGCAGATACAACAGATCTAAATGGAGGCCGATAGATATTTTTATGAATCTTGGGATTTCTAAAGATAGCAGAAATCAAGGGATTCTTAGTCAATAAAAACTGATGCAGATCACTACTAATGTTGCCCTGTAGAAGGCAGTCTTCCAAAAATAAATCAATGTTTCCATATGCAATGTTTATTCCATTATGCTTTATTACACTGACATAAAAAGTTTATATTTCTACCTGATGCCTGGCACCTCTACATTGTAACAGATACATTTTCATTTTGCATGACTGTGAAAGACTATTCCATGCTGTAGGTAACTTAGTCATTTGAAGAGGACTAAATACCATTATCCTTTGCTTGATTGTACACCTTGGTCTCTTGATGTCCAGTCATGTCAGACATTTTGCTTTTTATCCATGTTATGCTTTTGTGCCATCTTCCATGAGCACTCTGAGCTTAGTCCTGAACTTTAAGACATACTGTACAACACACTCCTTGTGGAAATCACACATGTAATCACATGGCTCCCAAACCTGTGATTATACAGTGACACAGATGGCGAAAAACTGTGGACTTTTGGGCCACCTCTCCAAAGGCAAAGAGGAGACAGAGAAACTAACTGTGCCACTCTTCTTGAGCTGTTCTGCAAATGCTGTTAGCATGATTTTGAGTACAGATAAACCTCTCCACTAAACCATTTGTTTGAGGATGGAAAGGCATACTGTTCAATTGCTTTACCCCATAGCAATTTTGCAAGCAAGTAAGCAGGCCTGACAAAGTTCATCCCTCTCTGTCTGTTAGTACCTCCCAGCAAAAAACCTGCCTTGCTGAAAGTCAGCAAAACACCATTGATACCTTCTCTGCCTACAGAGGACAAAGCCACCATCTCAGTATAATATACCAGCATTAACACATTTGCTTCTTGACTATGGTGCATGGAGTACTCACCCAAAATGTCCATAGCTACCTTCTGAAATGGTTTCTTGATAACAGCCAATGGTACCAAATAAGCTTTGTCTTTAGCTTCTAATCTGCCAAACGTTTAGTACTGCTCTCACACTCTTACAGTACAAATTTTGCAATGCATGGCCAATAAAAATTTTCATAAGCCCCCTTTTGTACAGTTTATGCCCAAATGGACTTCTTCAAGAAGAGGTGCAACACCTGCTAATAGCAGATGCTCTAGTTCATGACTTTCGGTACCACTTAGGTCTTTTTCTGAAGTGGCCACATTACCAACCTCTACTGGAGAGGGGACACTGCTTGCTTCTCAACTCAGTTATGTTTCTCATGGAACAAAGCCCAAGCTTGGCTGCATGTAACCTTGTGTATACAAGGTACCATACCTCTCAATCGTACCAAATTCTTTGGTATTTACCAGTTTAGAGATCAAAATAAAGGGGTGCCACAGATTCTCAAGTGGTCCCTTTAATTCCAGAATTTCCTTTTTTTTGGGAATTTTTGCTGACATCATCACGTGTGCGGAGGGGTGCACGATGATGTCAGCTTTGTGAACAGACTCCCAGCCTATCGGAATTACCAACAATAACCAATCAATTAATATGCAACTGTCAGGAGCTACAAGTTTTAGCTTCTGCACCACAGACATAAAATGCAGCTGAAAGAAGCAGCAATATAGGGTCTGAATCCCATAATTGCCACCAGAAAATATACAAAAGGCAAATGATCTTAAGTGCCCATGTGCAGAGCTGCCTTGGGTAATACTCAAGATCTGACACTCCCAAATGAGCATTGCACAGTTCAGAGTTACAGTAACCAGTTTCCCAGGTTTTTTGCCACCTCAGGCTGAACGTAGGTCCTTCCAGTACAACCACACCAACAGTAATTAACACCTGACCATAACTTCTTTGAGCACATACTTACACAAACACACAGTATTTTCCATAATGGATGTAAATGGCAACTCTCCTGCAGCAACACCCACTTGCTAAGCTTATGATATCACTGCTGCCAGTTACTTACAACTAATGAAATAAGAACACACTTTACCATTTACAATTAGAATAAGAAAATCTTTTAAGTATTTATGACAACTAGATCTAAACAGTCACTCTTCAAAGGGCAGAAGGCACTCACCATATCTATGAAAGGAGTCCTAAAAGATCAGTAACTTTTATGCAAATGAATAAACCATCAGCCTCAAGCACTTAAGGTTCAATAATAAAACTCTTCATTCGGAAGCAATTGGTAAAACATTTATTTTATAAATAAGTATGCAAGGTATACAAACTAGAATCAAAACAAACATTTAAACAGACAGGTAATACTCAGAAAACACTGGGTATTAACTAATGAGTCATTAACAACTTTAACTAAAGTGATAAACTGCGTCCTTCCTCTTCAGTTTGCAGAAGAGAATGAATTCTCAGAATCCTTACAGGCAATTGATCAAAAGTTGCACTCTTTTCCAAATGGATAGTACAGCATTCAGATCCAGTGACAGAACTGTGGTAATTTCCTAATTAACAATCTGTCTCTGCTTACATAAGCCTCAAACAAAATGTTCTGTTTATGCAAGGATTCTGATTTTGAAAGCGGCTTTCTTGTTTTCACAGTTATATAACCAATGGCAAATGTAAGACTTATCAAACCAGAATCCAAATAAGACGCATTTGACATAGTTCAGCATTTATAAAAAACAGTAACCTCATATTTGTGAAGGAAGGATTAGTTTGCTTTTTGAACTGCAATACCGATTTACAGTGTCAAATGCAATTACATACCATTTACATATTTTATTTCACATAGTAAAATTTACTAAAAAGGTAGATACAACGCATCCTATTTAACTTTATCTTTTAAGCAATTACACATTTTAGTTCGATTCACCTTTAATACAACCAAATTTACTTCTGTGTTTCCTTTTTAAAAATAGCAACATTTTAAGCATATTACAGCTTTCCTTACCCATAACAACATAACTGAACTGGTCAGCTACTAAAGGGGTAGCCTAATGCCAGGCAAGGGGGAAGATAACAGTATTCCTAGAACTGCATTGCTCAAACTGCCTTGAACCTGGATTCTATTCAGTTTGTAGTACTTGAGAAGGTATGAATGATGGTCCATGTTGCTGCCTTACAGATGCTCTCTCAGAAGGCATCTATTTAAAGAAAATGGCAGATGTGGATGCTCCATGTAATGTACCCTTCTTGACTGTTTAGCACTTTACCATGATATTTAATGCACATGGTGGTATACTTAACTATGTACAACAGATTTGTTTGGATACAGGTCTTCCTGTTTTCCAGGTAAAAAGACCTAACATTTTCAGTGCTGTTTGTGCAATACATTAGTTGCAAATGCCATCATATTCAGAATGCTTTCCCACTTTTTACAGAGGTTTGTCTGAAGAAAAAAAAAAACTGAATGGTAAATTCTGAGACCACTCTGGGCATGAAGTAAGGACTTATTTGAAGGATTGTCATACCCTTGTGGAAGATCATATAAGATTCCTCACACATTAAGGCGTGTAACTCATATTTTCCAGCCACAATTGACGGATACTAAACATTTTGTCTGCCAGGAACAGCAGATGAGCTCAATGACTCAAAGTGCGGTGGGTGGGGTGGAGTATTATTTATGGGTGGGGACTGGATCCTGATTTGCAATAGTGAGGATGTGTCAGTGGACCTAGAAGGGAAAATATTGAAAGGGGTAGATTTATAATGAAATATACAAGAACATTTGCTATGGAAGATGAGAATCCAGTAGCAGGAACTCAGAATTTTCATGTTATTCTCCAAGGTAAAATAAATGGGCTAGACTGGCTACAAATTATATTTTACAGGAGCATGTGCTTTTTAACTAAAACCAAAACATCCAGTAACTATTTCAGACCATGCACCAAAAAAAAACTAAGATATAGGGTAATAAAGCAAACTGACACTTTCCTAGTTACCTGTTAAAAAGAGAGGAATGTAAAGAATGGGTAAGGAAACCAATTCAAGAGTTATCAGGGAAGACAGAAATGTATTCAGAAGAGATAGTGAGGGAGTGGGATAAAATGAAACATTTGTTTTGTCTTCTTTTATTTTATATTCTGAAAGAGTACAGATTCCAAATAGGTCTCAACAACTGGACCCCAAATTCAAAGATCAAAAGATATGTTTTGACAAAGATAAAAGCACAAGTATCTTTGATGATGGAGGCAACATCAACATGGAAAACATTAAAGGACACAATTATGGATCCAATGCCAAAACTACCACTTACAGAGATGCTTCTATCAGTGCTGAGTCCAATGGCTGCAGCTTACTAAGTGACTATACTGTCATGGGCACAAACACACAGATCAATGAGGTGAAAACTGGAAAAGAGGATGAAGACAAGGCACTTCCATTCACTCTGGCTCCAGAAGAGGAAATGATGAGACTAATTTCCATCTCACCTGTAGAAGAGCCCTCATCATTTTCCCATAGTCAAGGTTAAAATTCACAGAATTATTATATTAAGAACAAAAAGACTCATCAACCTGGCAGACAAAGGTCTAGTTTATGCAAACTTAATCACTTTCACCTCACACAAACAGGAAACTCTGCCAAGTCTAGACGCTATTAGAGGTTGACTCTCAACAACAATGGCTGCCACCCTGGAAGCACCAGAGTTAATGGGCAAAGCACTAGTGCCATCTTGTCCTTGCTTCTGAAGAACTTAAGTAACTTCATAGCCTTGGTCTTGTTCTTTTTGTTTGGTTTAGATGATTCAAAAGCTATATTCTTTGACCCTTGGGAAGTAGAAGCCTTAATAGGGGTTAGTTCTTCCCTGAGAAAAAGACCTTTTAAAACCAACTTATTCTTATGGTCAGCTAAAGTACTTCTGTCAAAAGCAGTGAAAATATAAGACTTTCTTAAACTGCTGAAGACAAGGCAAACATTACACAATGAATGTCTATGTTGAGGTGGAATATTATGCCCACAATAAAAATGTTTCTAAATCCATTCTCTTGTTTTCCATGTTAGCAATAGCAAAATATAGCATCAGAGCAATAAACCAAAAGAAAACACCACCTGAAACAGTTATACCATAAAGCTTGGGGGAAAAAAAGGAAAGAGACGTTTTTACATGTGTAGAGTTAAATGAAAAGATGCTGCAAGATGGCCAATGCCTAAGTGAGAAGTATCATCTATTTTGCATTGTTTCATAGGTTCTTACTAAGTTTATGTCCAAGGAGACCACTGAGAAGCTTAGTCATGTCACGCAGTACTGATGAAAGAATAACATTGTTCCCCATTAAGTATATTTTCCTTACATATCCCAGGTGAAAATTTGCAACCAGCCATCTAGTCATCATCACTGGTTTAAGGGTTGCTAGGGAAGTTTTCTGCTTGGCATGTAAGGGCCTATTCCACAAATGGGGTATACACTGAGTTAGGTACTTGTTGCACCATTTTTCATGTGGATGTGGTAGTACAGGCTTTGGTCTCTAGACCATGCGTTTGCTTTACCACTGGTTTTGTCTGGGTGAAGGAGTTCAAAACACTATGGGTCATTCATAGAATGAAAGGCAAAGTACAGCTCACACCTCAGGAGTCTACATGACCCTGAGTAAAGAGACAAGACTTCTAATCATTAACAGTAGCTAAGGGTACAAAGATTCAAAAAATTTAGGAAAGGCCTGGTTTGACTTGAGCTCTGACAAATACTGTAAACAACTGATAAATGATCCTAAAAATGCTTCAGCAAGAAGAACGAGTATTTTTTTCCTCAAAAGTTATAAAAGATATAGCTTAAGATCATTTCTCTGCTGCAATCATCTTAAGTGGGAAAAGAGATTTGGAAAAGCTATGTTGAGTATGGAACACTGCAGGTAAAGGGGAGGTGTTAGAGCCTGGAGAAGTTTCAAATGCCAAGCTACTCAAGTCCTACCCTAGTCCTGCCACTTAAACATTAGAAGCCTAAACAATAAGATACATAGCCTGCATGCTGTACTAGCCACATACCTCCCCAACATAATGTGTCTATCTGAAACATGGCTCCGGCCATCAACCAAAGACAATGAGATCCTGCCTCCTGGTTACAATATACTTAGGGCAGATAGAGTAAAGAAAAGAGGAGGTGGAATAGCCGTCTTATATAATAGCACACTTAACATCATAACTAACCCTATACAACCACCCCAGGTCTCTAACGCTGAAATACTAGCTCTAAAAATTCTACTAAATAATCATAAGGGCATTAACCTAATTGTCACCTATATTCCCCTGGGAACAATGTAGAAACACTAGAGGTCATTCTACATTGGATAGCCAACAACTACCCTCAAGAAACCATTGTCCTGGGCGATGTTATATTGACTGGAACCAATGCACAGCACAGTCCAACCCCATCCCTGTTAACCTACATGGATTCTCTCAGATAATATCATCTACCACATGTACAGGTAACAATAACCAAAAGAGAGTATACTAGACTGGATACTCACCAACAGTCATCCCCAGAACTATATGTCTGGAACTCTCCTAATGATCTTAGTGATCACCTGGTCACATACATCATGAAAGACAAAATTAATTGTACAAGCTTACCTATTTATAGGTCTATCAGATCCAAGAAAAACTTTGACCCAAATAAATTTCAACTTGAACTCAAATCATGTAACTGGACAAAACTAAAGTTCCTTCCCCTTGATGAGGCAGTGTCATCATTTAACAATTCATTCCTTACTATACTTGACTCATGCCCCTAAACGCTCAATAAGAATTAAAACTCAACTAGCACCCTGGCTAACAACAGACACCAAAACCAAAATAACAACTAGAGACAAAGCGTGAGATAAATGGCGCACTACCAAACTACCCCTAGATTGTATCAAATTCCAACAACTTAGAAATGAGACTAAAAAAGCCATCATACTAGAAAAGAAAAATTACTTCTACAATCTGCAACATAAACATCAGAATAACCCTCAAAAGTACTGGGCAGGCATAAATAAACTTCTCCAACCAGGCAAATCCACTACTTCCGACCCCAGGAACATTATCTGACAAGAGCCAAGAAGATATTGCCAATTCATTCAATACTTTCTTCACAGAAACCATCCGGTCATTAGCTAACCAACTTTCTCCTCCCCACACTTCTATAAACACTATACCCGACTCACCACTCTCTTTTAACTTCCAGCCAGTGTCCACATCCTTTATCAGATCCCTTTTGAAAAAACTGAAGCCAACCACCCTTTCAGACGATCTTCTGCTGGCTGAATACCTGCAAATTGCTGCAGATGTCGTAGCCTACCCTATCTCAATCCTAATTAACAGAACCATAACCAAGGCCTCAGTCCCCTCAATTTGGAAAATATCCTATGTTATTCCACTCCACAAAGGAGGTTCATCCACAGAACTATCCAACTATAGACCTATAGCCATACTATCACCACTTGCCAAAATTATGGAAAAGTGCATGCACAACCAACTAATGCTCTATCTAACCCAAAATAAACTACTCACAGACTCTCAACATGGATTCAGACCCCATCATAGTACAACCACTGCCCTCCTCTCTTTTACTGAAAACATTAATCTTAACCGAATAATAAAAAATATCCTCCGCTCTCTTCCTGGACCTATCGAAAGCCTTCGATATGGTAAACCATCAGTTACTTCTATATACTTTAAAAACCCTGTATCTAGATACTCCAGCCCTTGACTGGTTTCAAGCTTACCTCACTGGGAGACAACAAGCAGTAATGTGGCAAAACAAGCTCTCCTGCCTACTACCAAATACCATAGGAGTTCCTCAAGGTTCCATATTAGGATCTCTCCTCTTTTCAGTCTTCATAAACGACATCCAAACAGTCATCCCTGAAGCCACCTGCATTCAATATGCAGATGACTCGACTATAATATGTTCCAATGCCTCTCTTGCAAATCTACTAACTACCACCCAACATAGCTTCACCAAAGTCGAAAACTGGCTTGCCAATCATCTCCTGATCTTAAATCCAAACAAAACCAAGTTACTTCTCTTCTACCCAACCAATAGATCTCAGACTGAAAACTTCACTATAAAATCCAATAATGGGACCATCATCTCCCCAGACACCTATACAAAGCTATTAGGAGTAAACATTGACAATAAACTCAGATTTGATATACATATCAACCAAGCTATTAAGTCAGTCAACAAGAAACTTGGGACCCTATATAGAATTAAAGCCTTCCTTACCCCGAATGCCAGGGCAGCCACAGCCCGTTCACACCTTCTCTCTACCCTACTATATGCCTCGCCTGTCCTCACTCACCTTAACAAATCTGATCTGGCCAAGCTCTCATTCTGCTATAATCACATTGCCAGGTTCGTTACAGGCCTACCCTACAGAACACACCACTGTACTAACCTGAAAAAGCTTGGATGGATAGAATTCCCACACCTTCTTCACCTGTCCCAACTCATAGAGGCCTTCAAAATCCTTAAACAACCTGAGAATACCCCAGCACTAAAAAACTTAATGACTCCCTACTCCAATCTAAGCTGCCTTCGCTCAGCAAACAGACTCCTTGTCCAAACAACTAAATCTCTCAACCTAGGTGGTGACGCTGTTGCCAACACCACTGGTAAAATATGGAACTCTCTCCCAAATAACATCATGCTTGCAACTTCTCTAAGTCAATTCAAAAATAGTCTAAAACTCCACTTCAAGTCACACTGGCTATGTCCTTGCTCAAACCCAGACTAGCTCTGTGCCATTAACTAAAACATAAACAACTAGCTAAGATGATAAGTACTTTGTATACTGTGATAAAGAAATATGTATCCTGTCTAACTCTATGTCATTATACTGCCTACCGTCCTTGCTAATATGTTATTAATGTTACATTTGTAGTAATCTCAGAAATAGTAATGGCAGTCTTGTACTTGTATGTAAATAGCCTATGTTTTTGTTAAGTTCTTTCAGCTCATTTACTGTACCTAATTATCAATGTAACTCTGTTGGAGCTTTTCTCCCCGGGCCTCCGCTGAAAAAGGACATGTATCCAGTCGGACCATCCCGGTTAACAAATGTAAAATAAAATAATACAGTGTCAGTCCTTTTGGTTTGAAGAAGATGGACCTGATCATGTCAGATACATTTCTGTAGTCAGGGTAATGGCAGTCTCATTCTAAAAGTGACAGGTCAAGCAGATAAAAATGTCTTCTATCTATAGACTGATGGACTGGGTGAAGGCTCAAGAAACACTAAAGCAACAATAATGTAAAATAACTCCTCACAATGGTAAATCACAGAACAAACCATTGTCCTGTGTTCCATTTGCAGTTTAGGAGGTACCACTGTCTTCTATACAGACTTCTCTCCTTAGACCTACTGCGTGACCAGCAACCCACAGGACCATCAGCTATAGCAACTAAACACAGAAAGAGGAAAAACTCATTCCACTAAAATGATGTGTTGCATATGACCAAAATGCAAGAGAGATGCCCTCATAAAAGAACATATTATCAAGGCAAAGAAAGCTCAAGCCCAAACATACAACAGGGGTGTAAGTGTTAGAGAGGTTTGCCCTGGGAAGCAGATGATAGTTCACACAATAACTGTGTAAAGCAAGTTCCTGGCACCTGATAGTGGCCCTGTGATGTGATGGAAAATAGGACAGTGAACTAAAAGGTAACCTGACAAATGGAAAAAGCAACAAGTGTATCATGTAAATGTCCTAAAACATTGGTGTGCTAGAGATAGCATGGTGGTTTCTTATAGCCTAGGCAGACTGTATGTCTCCGCTCTTAACTAGTGGTAAAGATATGGAAAACACTTAAGTTCTACAGGAAGGGGATGTGAAAGGGGTTATTAGCAAAAATAAAAGGATGATCAAACCTGATACTAGTCATGACATTGTGACAGATCTACGATTCCTGAAGCAAAACACAAAGATAATAAACTATAAGCAAAAAATGACGCTCACTTTGAGGTCATGTCTGAATAAATATATTTTCAGTAAGACAAAATGAATTAATACAACTTCTGTTGACTTGTACTGAATTCAAAAGATCAACTAGACAAGTTTTTTCAATATACTATTACATGTGAAAAAGGTTGCTATTTAAATAATGCATACAGTATATCTAACACAAAGATATTCTGTTCTGCTTTTAAAATAACATTGTAATATACAATGTGCATGTATATTCGAGAAAATTCACAAAATCTCCACCATATCAAAACTAATATTCTCTTCACACACTGTATATTACTTTCATTTCTGTACCATGCTTAACATAATCATTTTGATAAAATAATGTTTCTTAGTAACTAAAAATATCAATAAACACAAACAATTCTATGTTTATGCTACATATTGTAACCTTACAATAAAAAAACACAAAAATAATAATTTCTGTAATAAACATTTATTCTACATTTCATTGTGTTATATATGTTTACTATTATATCGTATTCTTATAAACCAAACTGTTTTATACAATGTCACCTAATTAGCTCAGAAAACTATATCAGTATCAGTAATTTTATTGATAAAATCTCATGGGTATTTTTTAATGTATTCTTACAGATTAATTTCAAGGCTTTAGTGACAATAAAAGGCTTTTTTCTGTATTGTTCATCTGTTATTCATCATTATAACATAGGCCTTTATTCAAACAAATTAATCTTCTTTTCTTCAAGAGTCTTTCTTTCTTATACTTTCATTTTGTTTATCTTTTTTCTTTTATAAATGACACATACTCACTCTGTTTACAGAGTTTCCCTTTTATTTTTTCAGTTCAGGGTTGATAATATTTACTTCCAAAAAGGCACATTTGTGTTTTATATACAGATAATAAATAGATTAAGTACTTGGGTTTTACATATGAAGAGAGCATTAGAGTGTTCAACCTTTGACTATGAATTCCCTAATTCTATAGTACAATGCCTTCTTACTATAGATATCAGCATTCATTATACTGAAGTGCATCTAAAAGAGTAGATGAAGAATAGACCCAAATAGCATTCTATTGTTTTTCTGTTAGATTTTGTTTTTAAACTTTACTAGAATTCTGAAGACATAGTATTATAAAAACATACAGACAGTAAAATAATAAACTATCACTGATAGAAAATAAAAAAAAAATTAACACCTAAAATAACAGTTTGAGGTATCAGGCAGAATCTTGTTGACCTTATTAAAATTTGAAAACTATGTTCATATACTTTTATGTCTTAAAATATATGTTGCATTCTCTCAAAGTGTATAATTATATTACAGAGATATACTTTGAGAGAATGTATATCCTTATATTACAGAGAAAAGTACAGTTTTGTACCTACCATAAATGTAGATGTCCGATAGACATGCAACTGCAGTCATAACATGTGGGTTGTCCTGCCTCAGGCAGCCCTTGGTCGGCCGGATTCCAAAGTCTGGGTCCGACGTCGGCTGATGTCGCATTTCTCTCCGACGTCAGAGCGGCTGGAGTACATAAGCATCAGCTGACGCCATTTTCTTCAGTGTTTCTTGCCCCAGATGCCAGGTGCCCTCCAAGGAAGGCTGTAATCAAATTGGAAGACAAAAACAGGATTCCAAACAAGTAAATGAGCAATAAAACAAATACACCATAACAGATATCCCCAGCTAAGAGTAACAGGGATAGGAGTGGACCCTAGGCATAGAGGGGTATGGAGGGAGGGAAAATCCGACTGCAGTTGCATGTCTATCGGACATCTACATTTATGGTAGGTACAAAACTGTACTATGTCCTTCAAGAATGCAACTGCAGTCATAACATGTGGGTAGAATACCATAGCTTAGCTGGGGAGGAGGAATGCTCTAGGAAAAAGATGGTGTGGCAATCAAACCCTGCAGGACTGCCAAGCAAAGCCTGCTCTGGATCTGGAGTATAGAGGAGATTGTAGTGTTTGGAGAATGTATGCACGGAGCTCCATGTAGCAGCTTCTAGAATGTCCTTGGTAGGCACCCCTCTTAAGAATGCTGTAGAGGTGGCTGTAGCTCTGGTGGAATGTGGTCTGACATTAGCTGGAACAGTCTTTCCATGAAAGGAATAACAGAATCTGATGCAATGTCCAATCCATTTAGAAATAGTCTGTTTTGAAATTGCTTTTCCTTGGACTGCAGGGCGTAAGCTAAAAAAGTTGTTCAGACTTCCTACTGGCCTTTGTTCTGTCCAGGTAGTATCGAAGTTGTCTGTGAATGTCCAAGGTATGCAACAGTCTTTCCCCCTTATTCTCAGGATTGGGGAAGAAAGCAGGCAGATGAATGGCTTGATTTAAAGAAACCCTAGAAACCACCTTTGGCATAAAAGTAGGGTTGGTCCTTAATGAAACCCTGTCTCTATGAAAAATGATAAAGGGTGGTATTGCCATTAGGGCCTGTAACTCTGAAACCCTTCTTGCTGAGGTAATTGCCAACAGGAAAGCTGCCTTCCATGAGAGAAATTGCAAGTCAACTGAAGCTGCTGGCTCAAATGGAGGTAGAGTCAGTTTTTCTAAGACAAAATTGAGGTCCCAGGCTGGCACTGGGGCCTTTCTTGGCGGCTTAATGTTCTTGATTTCCCTGAGGAATTGCCTTAGTAAGGGGTGAGAAAAAACAGGAGGATCAGTGTTGTATCTGGCTGAAATAGCAGATGCATGTATCTTTATGGAAGAATATGAGAAGCCGTTCTTTAACATATCTGCCAAATATTCCAAGATGAGTGGGATGTTCAATAATGATGCATCATGTCCCTTGCTGGTATTCCAATTGCTGAATCTTTTCCACTTTGCTAAGTAAACCTTTCTGGTGGATGGTCTTCGAGCCTCTGTTAGTATCCGCTGAACTTCCTTGGAGAGAGATAAGCTGAAGTTATTTATGGGATCTCCCAGGCTGTTAGCTGCAGTGTCAGAAGATTTGGATGCAGTGTTTCGAAATTGTGTTGAGTCAAAAGTAGAGGCCACTGGGGGAGGGCCCACCTCCTGGTGTGGCATATGCTCCGTAGTAGTGGATACCAGTGTTGTCTTGGCCAGTCCGGAGCTATTATGATTCCCTTGGGCTTCTCTGCTTTGATCTTTAGTAATACTGAGGTCATCAGTGGCAGAGGTGGGAATGCATAGATTGCTAGGGAGTTCCAGTTGAATGAGAGGGCATCTATTTTCCAAGCTTTTGGACGGTATGTCCTTGTGCAAAATTTTGGTAGAAGGTGGTTGAGGTGAGAGGCAAATAGGTCCACTTCTGGCTTGCCCCATGTCGAAGTGAGTTGTCTGAAGGCCTTCGGATGTAACCTCCACTCGTGTGGATCTGTGAAATTCCTGCTTAGGCTGTCTGCCAACACATTGTCTTTTCCTGGAACAAACTGGGATTGTAACTGGATGTTAAGGCTCAGTGATTTCTCCCAAAGCTGCATTGTCAGTCTGCAAAGGGGGTAAGAGTGGGTGCCCCCCTGCTTGTTTATATACCACATCACAGTGGTGTTGTCTGTCCGTATCATTAAATGGCCTTGCTGGAGTTGGTGTTGAAAGGCCTCGATGGCATGCATTACTGCCAGCATTTCCTTTTGGTTTATATGCAGATGTGTTTCCTTTGGAGACCATTGTCCTTGTATACACCTGCCTTCCATGTGCGCCCCCCATCCAAGGTCTGAGGTGTCTGTAGTCATGGTCTGTGTTATCTGTGTTTTTTTGAATGACATACCTGTGTTTGCCTGGCTCACCGAGGCCCACCGTAGGAATTCCTTTTGTAGGCATGGAATGAGTGGTATGATTGTCTCCAAGTTGTTGCTGTGTTGAGACCAAATGCTTTTTAGGTACCATTGAAGCTTTCTCATGTGTAGTCTTGCTAATGGAACCAGGAGAATGCAGGATGCCATGTAACCCAGGGCCTGTAGGAATCTCCTTACAGTCATCTGGGTGAGTTTTGCTAAACCTTTGAAGTAATGAGTTAACTTCTCTTGCTTGTCTTCTGTCAGGTAAGCCATCTGAGAGGCTGTGTCTAGGTTGGCTCCTAAGAAGATTATCTGCTGGGATGGCTGCAGTCTTGACTTTTGGAAGTTGACTGTGTATCCCAGAGCTTGAAGTAATCGTATGACATAATCCAGGTTTTTTGTCAACATCAATTTGTCGTCCGCTTGTATGAGGCAGTCGTCCAGGTATGGGTAAATTTGTATACCCTGGAGCCTGCAATGAGCAATTACTGAAGCCAGGCATTTTGTAAATACTCTGGGCAGTAGATAAGCCAAATGGCAATGCTGAGAATTGATAATGCTCTGGCCCTGCAAGAAATCTGAGGTATCTTCTGCAGCTGTGTCTGATAGGGACATGCAGGTATGCCTCCTTGAGGTCCAGAGTAATCAGCCATGACCCCTTGCCCAGCATGGGAAGGAGTTGCTGTAGAGTCAGCATTTTGAACTTTGGTATTATGAGAAAGGTGTTTAATGCGGACAAGTCCAGTATTGGTCTCCATTGAGATTCTTTTCTTGGAACAAGGAACAGTCTTGAGTAAAACCCCTGGTCTTGTTCTTGTTGTGGAACTCTTTCTATTGCTTTCATTCAAGTCAGCAGAGTGATTTGCTTGATAGCCTCTGCCCTCTGATTTTGTGGTAGGTTTGGCATGCCTTGTTTTCTTGGTAAGGTATGAAAATGAAACCTGTACCCTCGGTCTATAATTTCCAAAATCCATTTGTCCTTTGTCAGTCTGTGCCAGTTTTCTGCAAACAGAGATAATTTTCCGCCCAAGGGAGCTTCTAGTTGTTCCCTGGTAGGCGGTAGTAGAGGAAAGTCATTGAGATTGTGGTTGTGGGGCAGGTGAAACCCCTGTGTCACTTCTTTGGTTTCCTGGCTGCCATTGTCGTCCCCTGTAAGGGCCTCTGTATTGGCCTCTTCCTCGACCACGTCTGTTCTTACCCCTTTGAAACTTTTCTGGATTAGGAAAGGACCAGTTTTTTGAAGGCCAATTCCTACTGAATCTAAGGGTTGAACCTGGAGGAAATCTTTCACAGTCTGAACTGATTTTGCTTTTTCTTCGATGGTCTTTAACACATCCTTAGCATTTGCACCAAAAAGCTTGTTCTTTTCCAAAGGTGCATCCAGAAGTTTTGCTTTTACATGATCTGGTAGAGGTTGATCTTTTAACCAAGCATGTCTATGAATGACTGCCCCTGTCATAGCTGCCCTGCATGAAGCTTCCAGTGCATCATATCCACACTGCAGGAAGTGATTGCTTACTTGCTGAGTGTTATGTACAGCTTCCTGCAAAGTCTTCCTGTCTAAAGGATCAGGAGTGGCTAATGTTTTTTGTAAATCTTCTAACAGATAATCCTGATATTGTAACATATGAAAAAGGCAATTTAAAGCTCTCATAGATAAGGTAGTGGATGTGTAAACCTTTTTGCCCCATCTCTCTAATGACCTAGCTTCCCTGTTGGAGGGCAAAGGATTTTTTGAGGTGGAGGCTGAAACTCTTTTAGGCCCCTGTGAAATAGTTTCCAAATCAGCAGTATGGGCCCTAAACAAATGGGAATGAGTTTCTGGGACCCTGTAATACCTGTCTGGCTTGGCTGGAGCAGGAGGAAGAGAATCAGGGGTAGCACTAGAGTCAGAATACAAATCATCCAGAACATCAAGTACAGGAGGAATAGCTAAGGGCCTGTGCTGAGGCTTCTTAAGGAAAGTCCTAAGGCATTTCCTAGAATCAGAATATTCCTGACCTTGCCACTTGAAATGTTCCCTCATGGTGTGCAGAACTTCCCCAAAAGAAATATCCTCAGGAGGGGAGGCCGAGGGGATGGAATCTTCTGCATCCGAGTCCTCATAGGTCTGGAAGAGCTCTTCCTGGCTATCTGAGTGGACAGAGCCCTCAGAATCTTCATCAGAAGGAGTAGGAGCAGAGGGTTCAACCCGGGGCCTTTTATCAGGAGGAGGCTGAGATCCTCTCTCAGGATGGGCCTGTGAACCTCTAATCATGGAAATCAAATCAGCAGCCATGGACATAATTTGTGTCTCTGGAGTCGGCTGAGGTAAGGGTTTAGAAGTAATATGCTTTGTTTTGCTGGATGCCTTAGCCCTAGTGTAGGCCTTAATAGACATGGCCATAGGGGGCCTGGCAGCTCCACGTGCAGGAGTGACCTTGTCTACAGCAATGGTCTCGGGCATTTCCTCGGTTTCGGTATCCGGAGGAAAATCTATAACTGGCGTCGGAGTAATGTCTGGAATCTGAGTCGTCGGTAATGCGGTGTCTTCGGTTCGGAGCGGTGGAGAGACCATCTCAGAGGGAACTGGAGCACTCACGCTAGGTTTTGGCGTGGAGTCGGTGGTAGACGCGGGCTGAGGATGTCGGTCCCGGTCTTTTCACTTTTTGGGAGTTTGCGATGTCGGAGGATCCGACGGCATGGTGTAAGCAAAATTATCGCCGAAATAATCTTCAGCGAACTCCGCCCGGCGCCTGAGAGTGCGCTTGTTGAAGCGAGCACAGGCTACACAGGCCGAGACGTCGTGGTCTGGGCCCAGGCAAGGGAGGCAGTAAGAGTGGAAATCCTTATGAGGTATTTGTTTACCACAAGAAAGACAATTGTTAACTTTTTCAGTAATTTCTGACATCGGCTGAGGCAAGAAAAGGTCCCCAACGTGGTACTTAGCTTTTGATGACTTCGGTATCGTAGAATACAGGAGCTGACCGACCGGCACTTGCGAACTGCTTCTGCTTCGGGCACAGCGCGGCAAGAAAGACTGAAGAAAATGGCGTCGGCTGATGCTTATGTACTCCAGACGCTCTGACGTCGGAGAGAAATGCGACATCAGCCGACGTCGGACCCAGACTTTGGAATCCGGCTGACCGAGGGCTGCCTGAGGCAGGACAACCCACATGTTATGACTGCAGTTGCATTCTTGAAGGACATCAGCAAAATATATATCTATATAGATACACACACACACACATGTATATATATATATATATATATATATATATATATATATATATATATATATATATATATATATATATATAAAGCAAACACACCACAAAGCACTCAGCCAACAGAGCTCGGTTCCTACGAAGTACAAAATAAAAGTATAAGGTCCAAGCATAAGCGTACACGTAGGAATCCAATGGCACTGCTCTTCACGATTCAGTTATTAATAAGTTCCAACCACAATAGTAACGAAAGTTGATAAACACGTTAAAACCAACTTTAAGATAAATAAATTTATTGAAAACAGAGTTAGCGCTTTCACCCGAAGGCTTCTTCAGACTTATAAAGACAAACACCATAATCCATATTTAAATACCCACTCTAAGCAATTCATTGGTCAGCCTCATTTTCATTCATGTGACAACTTTTAAAAGGCACTCGCGCTACATTTACAATTTAAACTAAACTCTAAAAGTGTTCTTAAATACTTATTTAAAAACTTTAAAATACAACTGAACTCAAATAACTTAATATATTAACATGTGATAGAGACAGATACTTTGACGAAACCAATAACACAAGATTCAAAGTGTTATGCAATCTAATATGCACAACAAATATTTATAAACATGAAACCTTATTACAAATTGACAGTATGGTGCAACCTAATGGGAAGATACCACATATTTACTTATAATCTATCCGATGACAACTGTTTTATTATCTGTACAGACATATAAAACATCTACGTAGTTAACACAGGGAATAATACATGATATGATGAGCAACCCGCCATAAATTATATGGCTACAATAGCATCTTATACCTTATCACGTAGCATTAAAGAACTCACTAATGCAAAAACTAAAAGACATGCCTTATAGAATAATCATAGTGTTATTCCTTGCTTTTGGGTCTACTGACCCTATTCCAAAAGGTGATTGTTATTAGTAAAGGGGCTGCATTACCATCAATTCTTTATACGTTGGAGCTTGGATGTGCCTGGAGCTTGGATGTGCTTATTTATAGCTTTACTTATTCCACTGCAGGTTAAGGCTTAGACGACAATAGCATATGTTTGAGCAAAACTCAGCTATAGAAGTTTAAGCAGAAGAACGTCATGTGTCTGCTTCACCAGTAAATTCAACGTTGATTACTTTCACCACAATTAGAAATTACAGGCCTCAATGATGGTGTAGAGGAAGAAAGCACTGACTAAGGCCAAAACAATCTGAGTTTAATTAGTGGCTTGGGAGCTTAATGCCCAGACAGGGAGGGGTGGGAGAATGCTGGGCATCTCTCAAATACAGCTCTGGTGGAGGCCAGAGCTCAGAGAGATGATGCCAGGCTGGGGACAGGAGAACAGGGAAGATCTATCTACCCCATGGGCCCGGGGAGGGGCACAAGGTCACAGTCACTCCCTACTGCCCGCCCCACTAGCCTAGTGCTGATGGCAGTATGTTTGGGGAGGGAGTTAGGGCTTAAGAAAATCCCTCACGGGACTATAATATGATGTCTTCCTACTGGGCCACTCCCATTATGCAGTACCAGTAGGAGGTGAACTTAGAATCTGTGCCTAGTGACTTCTCCATGTGCAACAGCTCTCCCATAAGGGAAACCTTCCTGATGTAGGAACACCAGAAAGCCTGCAAGGGACTGGAAAAAAAGGCAGTATAGAGAGCTGGCATGAGGGAAGCCTGAAGTCAGCAATAAGTGGGATGAAAAAAATTAGCAGCAAGAACACTATAAGAGCCAGTAATGAAATCTCATAGTGCACAAGCCAGATGGCACCACCCAATTTTATAATGACTTTAGACAGCTCAGTTCAATTTTCCAGTTAAACAGCTACCCCCATTCCATTAGCAGATGAAATGACCGAGATCTGCCATATACCTCATTACTTCCAACCTCTCAAAGGAGTACAGATGAGTACCTGTCACAGAAGTTACAAAGAACATAATGTTTTTTTTTGCCAACACTGGACATTTCTCGTACTTAAGTTGCAAGAGGCCCTGCAACATTATAGCAGCGGATGGTAAGATCTAAAATCCACACAGCCATAAGCATCCATGTATCCAGATTACATCATTTACAGTCAAAATATGGCTTTTCATCTGATCATGACTCACAGTGCTTGACTCCAGCAGGGAGAACAGGCTGACAGCCAATCACACCATGTGTGTCTATGGACTAGAAGAGGCTGGGTATGTCAAATATATTGTGACAGTGGTCACAAAGCTGAAGCTGGAATATAACCAAGGTTGGTATCAGCAGATGATCAAAATACAAGTACAGACCTCCTTGAATTTGGTCAGTTATTACTGGCAGTTCATAGCATATTTCGTCCCAGTAGGTGCCCCTCTTACAAACCTAAGACCAGTATCTTAATCATGGGAAGCAGATTGAGAAGATGCATTTTACTAACTAAAAGTGGACCTTTGGGCATCGTCACAAAACCTAATTTCTGACAACAGCTTCTTGTGTAGACAGATGTTTCAGATGTTGGTCTGTGGGCCATAATGTCACAAATTCTGGGGGACACAGAACACCCAACAATGTAACTCAGACAGATGTCATCTGATACAGAGAACAGATACTTCATGATTAAGAGTGAATGTTTAGCCATCAAGTGGACCTTGGATGCTCACGATTCAATTATCATGGGTCAGATATTCCAAATTCACAACCTATCATGCTGCTTTGCAATGAAGTACAGTTGTGTACACTTACCATAAATGTAGATGTTTGAGTGTCTTCACTGTTGCAGTCATCACTGTAGGGTTCTTCCTGCCGGTAGGCAGCCCTCGGTCGGCCAGAATCCCAAAGTCTGGGTCCGGCGTCGGCTGTGGACTCACCCTCCCTGACGTCAGTGTGCCAGGGGTACAAAGCTCCCAGCCGACACCATGTTCTCCAGTTTTTCTTACCCCAAATGTCAGGTGCCCAAAAGTAAAGGCTAAAAGTAAAACAATAATGTAACATACAACAAACCCCATACCCTGTAGCAAATACACCTCAGAAGAAGGGTGAAGCAGGGAACCACACCAATAAAAAAATATAAGAGGGGACAGGAGGGTGGGTAACCCAGACTGCAACAGTGAAGACACTCATTCATCTACATTTATGGTAAGTGTACACAACTGTACTATGTTCATCATGTTTCACTGTTGCAGTCATCACTGTAGGGTTGAATCCCAAACTGAGATAAAGGGTGGTGGTTATTGAGTAGAAGGGGCGGCTAGAAGGCCTTGCAAGACTGCAGAAGCAAAGCCTGCCCTAGACCTAGAATAAAGAGGGAGATTATAGTGCTTAGAGAAAGTATGCACTGAGCTGCAAGTAGCAGCTTCCAGAATATCTTTGGTAGGAACTCCCCTGAGAAAGGCAGCTGCAGCAGCTCTGGTAGAGTGAGTCCTAATGTTTCCTGGGATTTGCTTTCCATGATGAGAGTAAGAAAATCTGATTCCATGAGCAATCCATTTTAAAATGGTCTGTTTTGAAATAGCTTTGCCTTGGGAATTTGCTGCATAAGAAACAAACAGTTTTTCGGTTTTCCTGATATCCTTGGTTCTGTCCAGGTAAAAGTGAAGCTGCCTGTGCACGTCCAAAGAATGCAAGATCCTCTCCCCCTTATTTTGTGGATTAGGGAAAAAAGTTGACAGGTGAATAGTTTGGTTTAAAGCCACTTTAGAAACCACTTTAGGCATGAAAGTAGGGTTAGTCCTCAAAGAAACCCTGACTTGATGAAAAATAATGTAAGGTTCCACAGCCATGAGCGCTTGTAACTCTGAGACTCTCCTGGCTGAAGTTAAAGCCAGTAGGATAACAGTCTTCCATGATAAATACTTTATATCAGATGTGGCCGCAGGCTCAAAAGGAGGGAGAGTTAGTTTTCCCAGGACATAATTGAGGTCCCAGGCAGGGATGGGTGGTGTCCTAGGGGGGCCTTAAATTCTTTGCTTCTCTGAGATACTGTTTCAGAAGTGGATGTGAAAAAATTGGAGGATCTGTATTATAATGTGCAGAAATAGCTGAAGCATGTATTTTTATGGAGGAAAAAGATAAACCCTTATGCAACATATCTGTTAGGTAATGTAAAATCAATGGAATATTTGGAATGTGAGGATCTGATTCCTGAGCATGCATCCAGGTGCAAAATCTCTTCCACTTACCTTCATAAGGTTTCGTAGTGCTAGGCCTTCTGGCTTCTAAGATAACATCCATGACCTGTTTGGAAAGGGTAGGATTAATCATAGACCCTGAATACGCCAGGCTGCCAGGCAGAGGGTTTTGATATGAGAGTGCAGAACCTGGCCCTGATGTTGAGACAAAAGATTTGAAATCTGTGGTAGAATCCAAGGAGGTTCCTGGGATATATTTATCAGTGTTGAGTACCAAAATTGTCAAGGCCAATTCGGGGCTAGTAAGATCAGCTTTGGTTTGTCCCGTCTTATTTTTAATAACTTGAAAACAGAAAGGAGCAGGTAACCTTAAGTCCAAAAGTCAAAAGTACGCAAAAAGTCCTTCTTCTAAACGCAAATTTATTAAATTGAATAACAGCGTTTTCGCCACTCTCACAGAAGCAGCTTCATCAGAGAAACAAATATAATTCAAAAAAGCACGCTTTTATAGGAACAGGAAGTGACATCGTTTTAACTGCCATTGACTCACAGTTTAATTTATGGTAAATCCGATATTTTTTATTTCTAATTGTAAAGGAGTTGCCTGCCCTAGCAACTTTACACCAATTACAAAAACCACAGGGGGGCATACCCTGTCTATGTTGAATTTGTGGTAGACTTCTTTGTAGTAATTCTTTTAAATTACTACCCCTTTTGTATACCACCTGAGGTCGACCTCCTAATTTCTCCAATAAAAAGGTATTATTAGAAATAAAATACCAATTTTTGCAAATGATTGACCAAATGGCCTGAAAATTGATGCTGAACGTGGTGACAAAGCTCAGTACAAACTGTTTTTTACTATTAATAGTAGTTGGCTCATTAATAAAACTGAAATTAAATGAATCAGTATTATTGAGACCTTTAGTTATACAAACCTCAGTTTGACTAAGAATGGGTTTATAAACCCCTTCAGACCTTTTTATGTCTGAGTCAAAATCTGTCATCTATGTTGCACTGTGTAATTGCTGTCCGAGTTTCTATATTGGGAAAACGGACCGTAGGGCCCGTGATCGTTTCTACGAACATGTTTATGCAATTAGAAAAAACTCAGATGACAATGCATTGGCCAAACACATTAATGTCCATTCAGGACATAGTTTTTCATTTATGTGTATTGACCAAGTCCCTAATAACATTCGAGGTGGTCCACTCTCTTTGATTTTGGAGAACCGGGAACTTGAATGGCAGTTAAAACTTGATGCATTCAGGTTCCCGGGTTTGAATGACAATTGTAATATTTCAGCTGTTTTAAAATTAAGGAGTTACTTAAGATAGACTATTGTCTTAGATGCACTTTATAAAAAACAACTGTGCATACAATATTTTTTTAAAAAAAAACTAGCTATTCTCAATTGTATAGTAGCTTTTACATATACATATATATAAATTTTTTATATAATTTATATATATTTTCTATGTTAAATGGAAACATTATGTGTTAATGTTACTTATATAACTACATATTTTTTATTTTAGTTTTTAATTATGTTGGTTAAATCAGTTATATATTTTTATACTATTGTAGGTGTATTTAGTGTTTTGTCACTTCCTGTTCCTATAAAAGCGTGCTTTTTTGAATTATATTTGTTTCTCTGATGAAGCTGCTTCTGTGAGAGTGGCGAAAACGCTGTTATTCAATTTAATAAATTTGCGTTTAGAAGAAGAAGGACTTTTTGCGTACTTTTGACTTTTGGACTTAAGGTTACCTGCTCCTTTCTGTTTTCAAGTGGTTTTATATTTTTTTGTACCTTATTTTTAATAACACCCTTGGAAGAAGAGGTAGTGGAGGAAAGGCATACCCTGAGAGGTTCCTCCAACTGAATGAGAGAGCATCCACTTTCCATGCTAGCTTGTGATATGTCCTTGTGCAAAAAGTCTGTAACTGGTAGTAGTGGGGAGATGCAAACAGATCTATGTCCGGGCAGCCCCAGGCTTCTGTAATCATTTTGAATATTTGGGAGTCTAGCATCCACTCGTGTAGGTCTGACAGGTTCCTGCTCAGACTGTCTGCCAGAGTGTTTTGTTTCCCTGGCAGGAATTGAGCTTGTAGGTCCATTTTGCAAGCTAGTGCTGTGTTCCATAGAGTCATGGCTAGTCTGCAAAGGGGGTAGGAGTGTGAACCCCCTTGCTTATGTACCACATAACTGTGGTGTTGTCCGTATCAGTAGCTGCCCTGGCTGTAAAAGATCCCTGAAAGCCAAGAGGGCATTCTGCACAGCTAACATCTCTTTTAAATTGTTATGTAGATGCTTCTGATCCTCTGTCCAAAAACCTTGCAGGCCTTTCCCTTGCAAGTGGGCTCCCCATGCATAATCAGAGGCGTCCGTGGTTATCACTTGGTAGGCTGGAGGTAGACTGAAGGATTTCACTTTGTTTTGAAGACATGCCATGGCCCACCAATGGAATTCCTTTTGTAGGCAAGGCAAGACAGCAATCTCTGTTTCTAGACTGTGACAATGCTGGGACCATACGCTTTTTAGGTACCATTGTATCTTCCTCATATGCAGTCTTGCATATGGTATGAGTAGGATGCAGGAAGCCATGTAACCCAAAGCCTGCAGGAATTTCCTTGCAGTTAGCTGAGACATTAACGCCAGGCTTTTGAAAGTTGAAGCCAGCTGTAGTTGTTTTTCTGATGTCAGGAATGCCATCTGGGTTGTTGTGTTTAAAAGAGCACCCAGGAAAGTTATCTGTTGAGTGGGTGTGAAATTTGACCTTTTTACGTTCACAGTGAATCCCAGTTACTTGAGTAGATTCTGAACAAATTCCAGGTGCTGGAGTAAAATGTCCTTGCTGTCTGCTTGAATAAGGCAGTCGTCCAGATAAGGGTAAATTTGAATTCCCTTGAGTCTGCATTAAGCTACTACTGGTGCCAGGCACTTGGTAAAAACCCTGGGCGCAGTAGACAAGCCAAAGGGCAGCACAGAGAATTGGTAATGTTTCAAGCCTGCCTTGAACCTGAAGTATCTTCTGCACTCCTGTCTGTTAGGAATGTGTAGGTAATCCTCCTTTAAATCCAATGTCACCATCCATGCATTTTTGCTCAACATTGGTAGGAGCTGCTGCAGAGTAAGCATCTTGAACTTTGGTATCTCCAGGAAAGTATTTAAGACTGACAGATCCAGGATGGGTCTCCAAGTATTTTGCTTTCTGGGAACTAGAAAGAGTCTTGAATAAAAGCCTTGTCCCATCTCTGAATTTTGAACCAGTTCTATGGCCCTCATAGCCATGAGGGACCTCACCTATTTTAATGCCTCTGCCCATTGAGTTTTTGGTAAGTCTGGCCATCCGTTTGGTTTTGGTAAGGTGTGAAAGTGGAATTTGTAACCTCTTAAAACTACATTCAGAACCTACTTGTTTTTGGGTTATGTAAGTCCAATTTCAGTGAAAAAGAGAAAGTTTTCCTCCCAGAGGAGCTTCCAGGAGAGAGGTTCCTGGAGCCATGCAGGGGGAGTCATTGAGTCTGTTTCCTATAAGGTTGAGACCTATCTTCTCCACCCCTGGGGGTGGAAGCACTCCACTGTCTAGGTCTATAAGAGGTCTGTGCTTGGGCCCTCCCTCTGGGGCGCCTATATCTACCCCTCTGAGGCCTGTTTGAGCTGGGAAAGGACCAATTTTTAGCTGGCCAATTTCTGCTAAATCTAGGAGGCTGAACTTGTAAGAAATCTTTAACCATTTGCATAGATTTTGCCTTATCCTCCATTTTCTTTATAACCTCTTCAGCCTTAGACCCAAACAAAACATTATGTTGAACAGGGGCATCCAGTAACTTTGCTTTCACTTGTTCAGGCAAATTTTGTTCCTTTAACCAAGCATGCCTTCTAATGACCATGCCAGTGGCAGCCGCCCTGCAAGAGGCCTCCAAAGCATCAAAACCACAGTGTAAGGTGTGTTTCCCCACCTGCTCAGTAACATGCATCAAATCATGTAATTTCTTATTATCAGCACATGCAGAAATGCTACCCAGTTTTTGTTTCATAACAGACAAAAGGTATTGCTGATATTTCAACATAGGAAATTGACAATTTAAAGCCCTAATAGATAAAGTAGCAGAAGTGTACACTTTTTTGCCCCATCTCTCCAAAGCTCTAGAATCCTTATCTGACGGAATAGGGTTCTTAGCAGTGGCGGCCTTAACACCCTTAGGACCCTGAGAAATGGTTTCTGGATCAGCAGTAGGATTTTCGTAAAGAGACTGGTGGGAGTCAGGGACTCTGTAATATCTATCAGGCTTAGCAGGGGCCAGAGGAAAAGAGTCAGGAGTTAAACTAGAATCAGAAAAAACATCATTCACAATATCCAAAATAGGAGGAATAGCCAGGGGTCTGTGTTGGGGAAGAAGAAGGAAATCCCTAAGCCTTCTCTTAGATTCAGAGTACTCCTGTCCTTCCCAGTGAAAATGTTCCCTCATGTCATGTAAAGTTTCCCCAAAAGAGTAATCCTCAGGAGGAGAAGCTGAAGGAATGGATTCCTCAGCATCAGAATCCTCATAAGGAGGGAAAGTATAATCCTTTTCAGAGGAAGACACTGAAGAGATCGATGCCTGCTCAGAGGATTCATAATCCAATTCTTGTCTTGGCCTTTTGTCTGGAGGGGGATGTGAACCCCTAATCACAGTTAGCAAGTCCTCCGCCATTTTAAGCATTTGTTTTTGAGATTTAGGTCCCGGATCAGAGGAGGCCTGGGCTTGAGTCTTTGTTTTAGAAGGAGTCTTTGCCTTTACCTGAAGCTGCATAGGCCTGAAAACCCCCTCGGAAGCCGGTACCTGCACAGCGGCTCCAGACCCATCCGAGGGAGCATTATCCGAAGGTCCTGCACCTGGAGTATTCAAAGGCCTAGTTGGCTCCTCGTGGGAGTCCATTTCGGCAAGCGGTTCTGTAATGGCCGACGACAGGGGCTGTGAAAGCACCTCACTGACGACGGCTGAACCGGCAGCTGGCTCTGATTGCAAACTGTTGTCTGATTTGGACCTTAGAGGCCTATCCTTATCCTTGCACCTTTTATGAACTCTGGTAGTCGGAAGCTCGTCCGACGACATGTTATAATTAAATCGTCTCATAAAGTAATGAAAGGCAAAATCGTATCTCCGTTTAATAGTACGTTGATTAAATCTAGCAAAAAACCGACAACTAGCTACATCGTGGTTAGGGCCTAGACAAGGAATACAGTAAAAGTGAAAATCCTTATGAGGTATTTGCTTCCCACATGAAATACAATTATTAACTTTTTCTGACATCGGTCTGGAGCAAGAAAAAATTTTCCCCAACGGGGTACTTAGCTTTGAAAAGAAGAACGTCTTCGGTATGAAGCACCAAAAATAACAGGAGTCAGCCGACCGGCACTTGAGAACTGCTTCCACCGTGCAGCAAGAAAGACTGGAGAACATGGCGTCGGCTGTGAGTTTTGTACCCCTGGTGCACTGACGTCAGGGAGGGTGAGTCCACAGCTGATGCCAGACCCAGACTTTGGGATTCTGGACGACAGAGGGCTGCCTGCCGGCCGGAAGAACCCTACAGTGATGACTGCAACAGTGAAATACGATGAACATCTAAGCCAGCACCAGGAAAGGAACAAACTGCAGATTATCCAGGAGTTCTTAGCTGTGTAGCATTTTACATTTTAGAATACTTACTGGGTTAGTTCAACCCTGCTGGTGCATTCACTTGTCTCCTTCTCCTGGCATCCACAATCACCCACATCGCCCAATAAAAGACTTCCTTCTCAAGGGAGAATTTGTATTATTGGAGCTCTTTTTTTGTGTTAAGCAGTACTGTGTGAGAGTCATGGCAGTCAAAAGCCTGGTGAGACACCAAATGTTGTTGCATAATTTTTCTGATAATGCCATATTGTCTGCTCTGCGCCAGCCAGCAAGAGCACTGAAGCTTACACTGTTAGGCCCTGGTATGATGAGGAGCATTACTGCTCTCCCTTATAACCCACTAGAGCTTGTGTATTGCTTGGCAGCAACATCTGCATTGTTCCTGCAAACTGAGACCATACACTAGACAGAGCTTAAGAAATGAGATATGAGATAAACCCTCCTCCCAAAATTAATAAGTTGATTTGAAACACTGACATCTATCCCTCCCGGCTAACTCATCTAGCCCTTGGGCCTGCAATTCAAATCTGGGTCAATAGGGTACAAACAGACTATAGACATTATATTATGTAAACATGATATTGTCTTTTCTATCCCCAATACTGTACTCATAGGGCATTTCAGGATTATTGATGCACACAGTTATGCCATCTATATGTATCTGTTGCATTTATGTTTGTTTTGAGAAAAAAGGCCATAGTACTGTAAGAGGCAAGCCTAAGTTCCCATTTGGTCCAAATGAAGTGAGTAGTGCTATGGACATGAATGTGACATTGGGTAACAGTGCAAAGGTTTCAAACACAGGGAGGGTGCCAATCAAAATATAAGACATGGAAGTTGATCCTTTTGTAGAATGGAGGATGTATTCTTTTGTCTTTCACTTCTTAATGCAATAATGAAGAAATATAACTATAAATAATGGCTCATAAACCTTTGAAGTCTTACTTATGTGCTCAGAAAAAAGGGTGAAACATGGCATGTCTACAGCTAAAGGGATTTTGCTTTATTGGACTAAGTTCTCCAGTAAAAACTTCAAAAAGTAAAAAGACATGGGTGTTCTGAAGCCATGTAGCGGAGACACTGGTATGTCCTTAATGGCTCATTCGCATATATCCCATGGACCTCCACTGCAATAGGTTTAAAATATTACGGTAAAGACTCTTGCTTGGTTGGGTTTTTCTTGTAGTTTTTACTAAATAAAAATGTCAACAACATTCACTCCAGCATTACATAAATTGCTCACTTCCAGCCTTCTATAAAAAAAAGTATTTTTGATGTAACTTTTAACATTCTACTTTTCAATATTAGAGACTTTCTAGAGATACCCTACTCACCCTTAAATGGAACAGCAGCTTGCAACATGTCCTGATATTTTATTAGAGTTGCATGTTTGCCTCTGACATGACATTTAAGTAACTGTTCAACTATTATGCAATGCAAAAACAAGATGGACAGCAATAAGCAGACATTCATTCATATCAGTAGACTGAAACTGTGCAAATAAAGACCTTCCATTAAATAAGCAGCAGCAAGAGAGATTCCAGCAACAAGTCAAGCTGTTTAACATTTCTAAAGGGAAGCATAAATAGAAAAATAATAAAAGACTGGTTAGTGACCCATCTTTGACCAAAAAGTTTCCAAGGTTGGATTAATGGAAAATTACAGGTTGAACAACAGTGATCAAGATCTACAACTACTGATCATTTTGTTGCATATATTTTTATCAACAAAGTGTACTGATGGGTGTTTTTTAATGGTGTTATTTTTCAAGTGGAAGAAATGTAAATGCTGGTAACATCAACTTTCTGGACAGTGAGTGAGGTCTGCCTGTTTATATATAAGTGGGGTTGTTTTCTAATAATCAATGTTTTGGATATACCAAATGTTTCAGTATTAAGGGTAGGAGTGTGTGTGCAAGTGTTTACAGGTTAGAGAAAGGGCTATGGGACTGATGTAATGCTGTGTGCATATAATTACATGAGGTAGGTACAAGGAGCTTTTATTTTATTTATTTATTTTTATTTAACATTTGTTGACCGGGAATGTCCGACTAGGCTCCACAGAGCTTGTTTTCAGCGGAGGCCCGGGGAGAAACGCTCCAGATGCATGTCTTTGGAATGTGGGAGGAAACCGGAGTACCCGGAGGAAACCCATGCGAACACAGGGAGAACATGCAAACTCCACACAGAAGGCACCCCAGCCGAGAATCGAACCGGAGAACCTCTTGCTGTGAGGCGACAACGTTAACCGCTGCACCACTGTGCCACCCGTCCACTTCACTCCCCCTGTCCATCCTTATTCATTTCAGCTAATCTCAACTCAAACCCTGCCACTGCCTCTAACTCCCAACCCTACGCATTACCTAACAAAAAAAAAAACCTTTCTCTAACAGTATCACTATTCAGATAAAGTATATCTAAAAGTACTGTTAGGCTTTTTTATCAGAATGGAAAAAGAAAACATTTGCTTTCCTTTTTCAAACAGTATAGATTTGATATTTTCTATTCTCAACAGCTATTAGTTTTTGGTGTATTGACATCAAAGTTGAGTGCACCGGTGTTTGTACACATCAAAATTAATGTATGTAATTGAGTGGAGGGTTTGAAATAACAACAATTAAAAATAACTCTCACACAGAAAACAACACAAGGACCACAAAATGCTGTAATAGTCCTTCTCCAAATCACAAGACCAGCAAAACTTTTAACAATGAGGCAATCAAGATGGGAGTACTGAACATGAAGGATTTATTCACAAAAATAAAACTGATAAAATGGGAGGCAGTTGAGCGCTTTCATCAACTATATTCCTCAGTTGACTTTTTCAGAACCAAATTTGGTTCTCCCATCATGACTGCCTCATTGTAAAGATTATGCTGGTTTTGTGATTTGGAGAAGGACTGTTACAGCCTTTCGTGGTCCAGGGGTTGAAATAAACTACTGTGGCCAGGATTCCTATTTTTTTTTTTTTGGAGTCAGGCATATGAAGTTTGCACGGTCAACAAAATTGCTATAACTGCTGGGTACAGAGGCTGTCTGTGGATGAAAATGACTAACCTTGCTGTGGTTAAATAATTATTATTCAGAGTTTGCAATCCATTTTATTACGATCACTTTCTTGAAGTGTAAACAGTCAACAAAGTGGTTATAATTGCTGGGTACAGAAGCTGTCTATGGATGAAAATGATAACCTTGATGTCATTTGCTCAAGTCAAGCAATCATTATTCTGCCTTTGCATGATTAATGTACATTTGTGGGAATCAAGTTGGAATATTTTCTTGTGACTACTGTTTGAAACAAGGATAAAATTCTTTACAGTGGCCATTATTTTTATCACAATCAAAAATCTGATGTATACACAGTCAATAAAGTAGCTATAAGTACTAGGTATGAGGTTGTCTGTGGATGAACATGACCTACCCCTACTGTTATTTGATGAGGTTAAACAGTTATTAATCTAGCCTCACAAAACTACTGGACTACTGTGTATTTGCGTGGAGTAAGCAGGAATACTTTACTTTGGCGAAAGTGTGTCTGTGTGAAACAAATCTAAAATACATTAATGTGGACATTCTTTTTCTTAGCACAAGCAGATATCTGAGGTATACAAAGTCAACAAAGTGACTAAATTCCTAGGTATGGGGCTGTTTATGGATGAAAATAACTGATCTTCCTATTGTAATCAAATTAAACGGTTAGTAATCTGCCTTTGCAGAAATAGTGTGCATTTGTGTGAAGCATTAGGAATACTTCTCTGTGGACATTTTAATTATAATCATACATCTGAGATATGCACAGTCAATACAAATGGGCACAGAGCAAAAGCGGTCTGTGGATAAAACTGACTTACCCATGCTGTTGTCTGATAATATTTAAACAGTCACTGATCTGGCTTGGCAGAAGAAGTCATGTATTGTACTTGCAGAAATCAATGTAAAATGACTATTACTATAAGTTATGCATGTGTTGAGGAAGTATCTAAGATAACATGTTCGCCATAATTAAACATCATCAGCATCCAAAATGAGTGGTTATTTTTAGTGGTCTGGGCAGGATTTGTATTAAATCAGGTGATCACTGGTACATTATCACAGCTAGTTGCACAGTGTTACCACAGCGCTTAGTCATTTAGCTGTGTTCTTGACTGTGCTTCTTTCTTTATCCAGTCTGCAAGTCCTCCCTGTCTGTGCTTGTTTTTTTTTTTTCCCCAAGTGCTTCATTTTCCTCCAACCCACAAAGACATGGCTGAACTGGTCTTCCTCCAATTTAACTATAGGTAAGCATGGTGTGTGTGTGTGCATGCATATGTGTCTGTGTGTGTGTACATGCGTAAGTGTGTGCAAGCAACTTATGACAGACCTGATATGTTGGGCCAGTGTCAGTATCTGTATGCAGGAGTGAAAACACATCACCAATTTTATTTTATAAGCAAACAGACATGGGGGACATGTGCATAACTATTAATTTTTATTACTATCAAGAAAAGTTAACAATTAATTATCTTTTAAAATTAAGGCATAAAATGCATCACAGATCCACAGACGTAGATCCACAGGGTTTCTGGTGCTCCCCCAGATTCCCATTGTAAGTACAGGTAGCTATCTTTTGGTGAAAGGTGAAGGAGACATAGTGTGTGTGTGTGTGTGTGTGTGTGTGTGTTTGAAATATATATACATATATATATATATATATATATATATATATATACACACACATATATATATATATATATATATATATATATATGGGTTACCATTACTACATCCAACAGCTCATTCCATCACAACCGACTTCACCAACATGGCAGATAGACAACGGAAGAGCCGACTTTTCCCACACGGTAAGTAACCATTTGGCCATCAACCTGAACTTTCCTTTACCCCTGCAGCAGTGTGTTCTCGGAGTTGGAATAATTATTAAGGGGGGTGTGGGGGGCAAAGCCCCCCACATTGTTGGCTTTGTTTTGCTGGTGGTTTATGAAGGTTGATGGCCACATGGTTACTTACCGTGTGGGAAAAGTCAGCTCTTCAGTTGTCGATGATCTGCTGTGTTGGTGAAGTCAGTTTCGATTGAATGGGCTGTCGATGTAGTAATGGTAACCCATTTATATATATGCATATATATATATATATATATATAGAGAGAGAGAGAGAGATCTACTTCACATAATCGAACATGCAAATGTTCAACTTTCATATGGCTGAGAACATAGGATCGAACTTTTGAATGTTTGAAAATATGAGAAAAAAAAGAAAAAACAAAAAAAAAGAAAAACTAAACAGCGCTAGCAGGGGGGAAAGACCCCCTGCACTCCTCACATGGGGGGCTGCGCCACCCACATCCCCCGCTATATAAATATACCAAGTCTGACATTGCACTACACTGCGGAAAAGGGAAATATTCCCGTTTCGTGCTCAATGGAGATCCCCATTCAGACCGTTCGAACTTTTAAAAGTTATATATACATATATATATCTATATATACATGTGTGTGTATATATATATATATATATATATATATATATATATATATATATATATATATACATATATATGTACATGTATATATATATATATATATATATATATATATATATATATATACATATATATATGTATATATATAGATATATATATATATATATATATATATATATATATACATATATATATATAAATATATATATATATACATATATATATATACATATATATATATATATATATATATATATATATATATCTATATACACACACATATATATATATAATATACTCACACACACACACACATATATATATATATATATATATATATATATATATATATATATAAATATATACATATACAGAAAGAGACAGAAAGAAAGAAAGAGCAACACATTGCAATACATTACTTGGTCATTTGGTCTTTAATTTTCAGAGGGTTAGACAAGTGGTGGCTGTCATTTTTAAGGGTTCAGGTAAAAAGGAATGCTATAGATATGTATGACAGCAGTAATAACATGAAATGTATGACTGCAGCCATCTGCTCTTTCATCCCAATCTAATGCAACAGGGGTAGACAGAAGGTAACATTTTCTTCTTAGTTGTAAGGAGGCAGGTACTATTCACAAATACGAGTTTTACATCCTCACAAGCATTTCTATAAATTTGATAATTCCTTCCTCCTACCTTCAGCTAGAACCACAACAGCACACACTCATCTAATCTCTTCTCTTCTTTATGCCTCACCTATTTTTACTAACCTATCTAAAAATAATCTTAGCAAATTGGAAATGTCTTACAATAACATTTCCAGATTTGCAACAGGCAACCCATTCAGAACACATCACTGCATTAATTTAAAGCAGCTGGGATGGCTTGAACTACAAAATCTGATTAAATTCCATCAACTAACTATAGCCCACAACACTCTTTACAAACCTTCCAAAACTCCTATTCTTTCCACACTAATAACTCCCTATAAAAACCTGGAATCCTTAAGGTCTTCACAGAAACTTCTAGTACATACCACTAAGTCAAACAACAAGGCTGGTGACTCCCTTTTTTCTAATATTGTTGGAAAAGTATGGAATCTCCTCCCAAATGAACTCTCCACACTTCCCTCACTATCCTGTTTCAAAAACAAATTGAAAGTGTTCCTCAAAACTCACTGGTTATGCCCCTGTTCAAAACCTGACTAGTCTATATGTCTCTAAATACTTTACTCTTCCTACCCCATCTACTCATTTACAGCAACTCTGTCCTGTTTAATCCATTATACTATCTATCTATAGAATACCTTGATTGTATTAGCATCCTATGTTATGCCTGTATTCTGCACTGTAAATTTTACTGTAATAACCTCTAATAGCTACTGTTAATAGGATTTATTTGTCTCATGTTTCCTAGTTGTTATTGTGTTATTTCATTGTCCTATCCTAGCTTTTCTCCCCGGGCCTCTACTGAAAATGGACATATATCCAGTTAGACTAGCCTGGTCAACAAATGTAAAATAAAAATAAAATAAAATAAAAATTTCTCTCCTCAGTTTACTAGGGACTATTCATTTGTCAGTTTTGAACCTTTGGACACGAGACCGCATTTTTTTCCTTACTCATGATCTTTGTTCAGGTCACCAATGGATCAAACTGTTATAAAAAAAAACCTCAAAAGTGCACCTTAAAGCACTTGGAACTCCACGGTTTCTGGGGCCTAAGCTCTCACACACTCCTGGATTACTAAAATTAATTCTTCCCCAGTTATTGCACTGCTGTCTTGACTAAGGAAGCCCTACTGTTGGTTACCACATACTTTATCATTGTTCAGAACTTCAAAATAAATGGCTCAGCAATGCCCCATCATGTCTTGCCTTACTTACTCTGTTTTTTCTGAGTTTGTGCAAGCTTAAGAGATGCTAAACCTACAGTTCAGGGATGTAGTGGCTTATTTCACATTGGGGGTGCAAGTTTGCTGTGCTTTGAGACCAATGGATTGTTGCTGTTTTAGCTAACAATCTCCAAGGTTTTCAATATTTTGAGAGTTGAATCATTCCAAGTTGATCAAATAATGTGCGATGATACATAGTGGACACCTTGGCCAGTTAGAATGTGTTGATGGATGGAGGGTATGTTGATGGAAGAGTTGAACAGAAAGAAAAAGTGTGAAAAAATAAGATGCAGTTTGTCTGGATGGTTTAGAGAAAAAAGATGGGAGGAAACCAGGGTAATTGTGGGAGTGCTATGGGGGGAAAGTACAGTTGTGTACCTACCATAAATGTACATGTTCGAGTTTATTCACTGTTGCAGTCATTACACTTGGGTCATCCTGCTGGCAGGCTACCCGCAGTCGGCCCAAATTCCAAAGTCCTGGTCTGGCGTCGGTTGCTGTCACCTCTTCCCTGACGTCAGTGCACCAGGGGTATATAAGATGCAGCAGACGCCATTTTCTTCAGTTTTTCTTGCCCCAGATGTCAGGTGCCCCCTAAAGGGTAGGCTAAAACATTGCTTATAAAAAGCATACACTAAAATAAACAATACCTTCATCTACAAGCAAATACATCACATAGGTTGTATAGAATAGAGAAGTACAGATAAGTCCCAGCAAATAAAGGGGGATGGTGGGTGGGTAGCCTGGACTGCAACAGTGAATACACTCGAACATCTACATTTATGGTAGGTAAACAACTGTACTATGTTCATCATGTTTCACTGTTGCAGTCATTACACTTGGGTTGAATTCCAAAGCTAAGGTTGGGCGGCTGGGTCTAAATAGAATTAGGAGTGGCTATGAGGCCCTGCAGAACAGCAGTGGCAAAGCCTGCTCTGGATTTAGAGTAAAGAGGTAAGTGGTAGTGCTTGGTAAAAGTGTGCACTGAACTCCAAGTTGCAGCCTCCAAAATTTCCTTGGTTGGTACTACTCTGAGAAAGGCTGCTGATGTGGCTGCTGCCCTGGTGGAATGTGGCCTAATGCCCTTAGGCACTGATTTGCCATGCTGTGCATAGCAGAAATGAATGCAGTGTCCTATCCATTTTGAAATAGTCTGCTTTGAGATAGCCTTTCCTTGTGATCCTGCAGCATATGCCACTAAAAGTTGCTCAGTCTTTCTGAAAGTTTTAGTTCTGTCCAAGAAGAAGCGTAGCTGCCTGTGCATGTCCAAAGAATGCAGAAGTCTCTCCTCTTTATTCTGGGGATATGGATAAAAAGTAGGTAAATGAATGGTTTGGTTAAGAGCCACACTGGATACTACCTTTGGCATAAATGTTGGGTTTGTCCTTAGAGAAACCCTGTCTGGATGGAAAATGATAAAAGGTTCCACTGCCATTAGTGCCTGTAACTCTGAGAGACTTCTTGCTGAAGTTATTGCTAGGATCAGAGCTGTTTTCCATGCTAAGAATTTTATTTCAGCTGTATTGGGTGGCACAAAAGGAGGCAGTGTGAGCTTTTCCAAGACAAAATTGAGGTCCCATGTAGGTATCAGTGCTCTCCTTGGGGGTCTTATGTTTTTGGCCCCTCTGAGGTACTGCCTTAGCAGTGGATGTGACAAAATACGTGGTTCCGTATTGTAATGAGCTGAAATGGCGGAGGCATGAATCTTAATTGATGAGAAGGATAGGCCTTTGTCCAGCAGCTCAGTTAGGTATTGTAAAATCTGAGGAATATTTGGACCAAGCAGTTCAATTCCTTGTGCCCGATTCCAAGCACAGAATCTCTTCCATTTTTCTGCATAAGATTTTCTGGTGCTGGGCCTCCTGGCTTCCAAAATGACATCCATAACTGCTTTAGAGAGAGGTGTGTTCTGAGTGGTTATATTATTCGCCATGCAGCCAGATTTAAGGTTCTGAGTTGGCTGTGCAGGATCAGATTGTTTTGTTGGGTCAGAAGATGAGTAATATGAGGTAAAGTCCAGGCTGGACCTTGAGACAAGCTCTTTAGGATTGGGTACCAGTGCTGGCGTGGCCAGTCTGGGGCAATCAGAATCATTTTTGGCTTCTCTTGTCTGACCTTTAGGAGTACCTTGGGGAGGAGAAGAAGTGGAGGAAAGGAATAAACTGTCAGGGTTTTCCAGCTGAATGATAGAGCATCCACCTCCATGCTTGTGCATGATAAGTCCTTGTGCAGAATCTCTGTAGTTGGCAGTTGTGAGGGGAGGCAAACAGATCTATGTCTGGGCATCCCCATTTCCTTGTTATCATGTTGAAGACTTGTGGTTCTAGTTTCCACTCGTGAGGGTCCATGAGGTTTCTGCTTAGTTCGTCTGCCAGAGTATTTGTCTTTCCTGGCAGGAATTGTGCCTGCAGATGTACTTGATATGTCAGTGCTGTGTTCCACAAAGTCATGGCTTGCCTGCAGAGGGGGTAGGAATGTGTGCCCCCTTGCCTGTTTATGCACCACATGACTGTAGTATTGTCCGTCTTTAGTAATAGTTGTCCTGGATGTAGTAGATCCTTGAAGGCTGTCAGGGCATTCTGTACAGCTAGCATCTCTTTTTGATTGATGTGAAGATGCATTTGGTCCGTGGGCCACGTGCCCTGAATACATTTTCCTGCCATGTGTGCCCCCCAGGCATAATCCGATGCATTTGTTGTTAGTGTCTGCCTGGCTGTGGGTAAAGTGAAAGGCTGTTCCTTGTTGTGGTGACAGGCCAGAGCCCACCATCAAAACTCCTGTTGCAGGCAGGGAATACGAGTTATTATTGTTTCCAGGCTGTGGCAATGTTGAGTCCAAACACTTTTTAGATACCACTGTAGCTTCCTCATATGCAGTCTTGCATATGGAATTCGCAGAATGCAGGATGCCATGAAGCCCAAAGCATGCAGAATTTTTCTTGCAGGGAGTTGGGTCTTTGTTGCCATCATTTGAAAGTAATGAATCAGTTGCCTTTGTTTGTCTGGCGTGAGATAAGCCATCTGGGCAGTTGTATTTAAGCTTGCACCCAAGAATATTATCTCTTGAGAGAGAACTAGTTTTGACTTATTTTTGTTTACTGTGTACCCTAGGCAAATTAGTAATTATTTTACAAACGCCAGATGCTTTAGTAGAATGTCCTTGCTCTCTGCTTGAATAAGGCAGTCGTCCAAGTCGGGATATATCTGAATTCCTTTTTGTCTGCAAAATGCAATTACTGGTGCCAGGCATTTTGTGAAGACCCTGGGAGCAGTAGATAAGCAAAAGGGCAGTGCAGAAAATTGGTAATGCATTGAGCCAGCTATGAATCTGAGGTATCTTCTGCAAGACTGTCTGATTGGGACATGCAGGTATGCCTCTTTGAGGTCCAAAGTAACTAGCCAAGCCTTCATGCCCAGCATGGGTAGAAGTTGCTGCAGTGTCAACATTTTGAATTTTGGAACATCCAGGAAAGTATTTAGAATTGACACGTCCAGTATTGGTCTCCAGGCTTTGTCCTTTCTGGGTACCAAGAAAAGTCTTGAGTAAAATCCTTGCCCCTGTTCCTGCTGTGGTAGTTTTTGAATAGCTCTCATGTCCATGAGAGCAGAAATTTGTTTTTGTGCCAATGCCCATTGGTTTTGTGGCAGGTCTGGCATACCTTTTGACCTTGGTAGGGTGTGAAAGTGGAACCTGTAACCCTGAGAAACAATATTCAGTACCCATTTGTCCTGGGAGATCATCTGCCAGTTTTGTGAAAAAAGTGCTAGTTTTCCCCCTAAGGGTGCTGTCAAAAGGTAAGTGCTTGGCTTTTGTAGAAGGAAGTCATTGAGATGGTTTCCTATAAGGTTGTGATTTGTCTTCTCCGCCTTTGGGGCTGAAGCACCCCATTGTTTAGGTCTGTATGAGCATTGGGGCTGAGATCTGCCCCTTGGGCGTCTGCATCTGCCTCTTTGTGGCCTGTCTGACACTGGAAAGGACCAATTTTTAGAAGGCCAGTTCCTGCTAAATCTAGGTGGCTGAACCTGTAAGAAATCCTTTACTGTCTGCATTGATTTAGCTTTATCCTCCATTTTCTTTAACACCTCTTCTGCCTTAACACCAAACAAAGTATCATGCTGTAATGGAGCATCCAATAATTTTGCTTTAACATGATCTGGTAAACTTTGTTCTTTTAACCAAGCATGCCTTCGAATGACAGAACCTGTAACAGCAGCTCTGCAAGAAGTCTCTCATGAATCAAAATCACATTGCAGAGTATGCTTTCCCACTTGTTCAGCTGCATGCAATAAATCCTGCATTTCCTTATTGTCAGGACATTCTGAGCTCGTAAGCATTTTCTGTTTTAGCAAAGACATTAGGTATTGTTGATAATTAAGCATGTTTGAAACTGGCAGTTTAAAGCTCTTACAGCTGAAGTTGCAGAAGTGTAAACTTTTTTCTCCCATCTATCCAGTGCTCTAGAATCCCTATCAGAGGGAACAGGGTTTTTTGCAGTGGAAGCCTTGACCCCCTTGGGACCCTGAGAAATTGTTTCTGGGTCAGCAGAAGGGTTTTTATAAAGAAATTTATGAGAGTCTGGGACCTGTAGTACCTATCTGGCTTGACTGGTGCAGGGGGTAAAGAATCAGGAGACAAACTGGATTCAGAAAAAACATCATCAACATTATCTAGTCCAGGTGGGATAGCAAGGGGCCTGTGCTGAGTCAGTAAAAGAAAGTCTCTGAGCCTTTTCTTGGATTCTGAATAATCCTGGCTCTCCCAATGAAAATGATCCCTCATGGTGTGCAGGGTTTCCCCAAAAGAGTAATCCTCAGGATGAGAGGCTGAAGGGATAGATTCTTCAGCATCAGAGTCCTCATAGGGAGGAAGAGAATATCCCTGTTCCAAAAAGGAAACAGAGGAAATAGAAACATGGTCAGAGGAGTCATAGTCAGTGTCTTGCCTAGGCCTTTTATCAGGAGGGGGATGGGAACCCCTGATCAAAGTAATTAGGCCCTCGGCCATTTTAAGCATCTGTTTCTTTGGCATGGATGACTGTCCAGGAGAATGCTGTACTTGTTTCTTTGTCTTTAATGGTGTTTTAGACTTTGCCTTGGCTGCTGAAGTAGACTTGATAGTAAGCTCTGTAGGTCTGAAAACACCCTCAGAAGTCGATGCCTGCTCAGTGGCTCCAGACCCATCTGAGGGAATAGTTTCCGTAGGCCCAATACCTTGAGTTCCCAGAGGCCTAGTTGTCTCCAAGTGGGAGTCGGAGGCGGCCTGTGGCTCTGAGGTAGCGGGTGTCAGGAGTTGCGAAAGCACCTCACTGAGAACCGGCAACTGGCCTAGAAGAGGCTTCGTCGTCGGTTTTGGACCTCGGATGCCTGTCCTTTTCTTTGTCTTTGTGTTTTTTATGGATTCTGCTCGTCGGTTGTTCCGATGGCATTATGTAGTTAAACTTTCGGCCAAAGTAATGTAAAGCAAAATCAAACCGATGCTTAATAGTGCATTGGTTGAATTTAGCACAAAACCGAAAACTACTAACATCGTGGTCAGGGCCTAGGCAAGGAATACAGTAAGAGTGAAAATCCTTATGAGGTATTTGCTTCCCACAAGAAATACAATTGTTAACTTTTACTGACATCGGTCTGCAGCAAGAAAAAGTTTCCCCAATGGGGTACTTAGCTTTATTGAAGACTTTGGTTATGAAATTCAATTTTGAAAATCTCAGGAGTCGGCCGACTGGCACTTGTGAACTGCTTTTGCTTCGGGCACCGCGCGGCAAGAAAGACTGAAGAAAATGGCATCGGCTGCATCTTATATACCCCTGGCACACTGACGTCAGGGAAGAGGCGACAGCAACCGACGCCGGACCAGGACTTTGGAATTCTGGCCAACTGCAGGTAGCCTGCCAGCAGGATAACCCAAGTGTAATGACTGCAACAGTGAAACACAATGAACATCTGGTGTGCAGCAGGGGTGACCCATGGAATCCTTTGTCTAGGGCTCCATTTTACCTAAGGTCGGCCCTGTTGATTCCCGTCAGACATTTGATGACTATATAAATTAACTAGAATGAGTGGGATTGAGGCAGTCCATGGATGAAAGTGTCTGACTGAAGCTGTTGTTCGATGATAAGCAAATGGTCACTGACCTAACACAGCGCAGCCCCACCCCATTCCAATTACCCCAACCATTAATTTGCTTCCTGCAGACCCATGTTTCTTTAATTCTACTATCTATCACTATTTTTCACATGCTCTAGACTAGAGTTATAGATATTTTTTTATGGAGTTTAGCACAAAACTGCAAACAATACTGCACAGTCCTAAACCTACATAGATGAGTTTAGCTTTTAAGGCAACAAAGCAGATACTGAAACTAACAACATGAACAGAAAACTGTAGGGAAGGTCTGCACCACTTGCTTTAGCTGAAGAATAGGTTGCTGCACTAATCTGGCCCCTACGACACTTCATGCTTATGCCTCTACGGACCCTGGTAATTACCGCCCCATAAGCTTAACAAGTCTAATCTGCAAAGCTATGGAGAGGATCATAATGGAGCTCATAAACAAAGATATAGGGGGGACTTGCAGGATTGGACCCCACCCAGTTTGGCTCTCACAAGGGCAGATCATGCCTTTTGAACTTTGTCGACTTCCTTGAAACAGTCAAGGAGGCATGATGAGGAAAAGGCAGCAGCCTACTACCTACCTTTTAAGGCTCCGACACCTGTACCCGCACTGTCCCTTGTGTGTAAAAAAAACCAGCTTAAACTTAAAAAACCCAAGATGGGTTGCAAACTGTTGCAAACCAAAGAAGAACAGGAAACCCACAGGGTTGCTAGTGCTATGTCAGATGTCAGCCGGTCTAAGGTCACAAGTGGTGTCTCTCGTGTCTTGGCCCCTATTGTTGACATCTACTTCTCAGAAGCACAGGCCAACATGGGACTTGCTTGGCGACAAAGTTTATTAAAGTTTGCAGACTGCCTGCAAACTGCATATGGAAAGTGTGCATCGGGACAGGATATCCTTCCCAAGAAGGGACGCGCTGAAGATAGCTGGCCAGCAGATGGTGGCCTGAAGTTAAAGCTAAAAAAATAGTCATACCCTTCCGGGAAAAACAAGGTAACCCAAGCTACCATAGGTGGCAATCCACAAAGCACAGACAGAGGTTATCAGGGGGGGGGGGGACCCAGGTTGACAGTGGCCTTTCTTTTGACCTCCAGTTCTGCTTGTTGGTTAGAAGAGCTAAAGTGGTTAGAAGACCATGAAGGAATGGGATTCACATCAGATCTAGTGAGGTCATCTGTTCCCTAGTCTTCTCATCTTATCAGACCAATGATAGAGTACCGGAGGAATGATCTCTGACTATCATCAGCACAATCTCAGACCCTGGAGAGACCCCAAAGTTCCAAACCAAAGTAAAGGGACAAAAAATCTGTCATACCAAAAATCTGAAAAATGCCTCCAGCTCTAAGCATACCGTCTACCTATGAACCTATGAACATAATCAGCATGCATAAAACTGATCTGCCCCTTCTTCTTGTACCACAACTGAGTTACTGTGTACCTTTTAACTGTAATATAAGCTATTACTTCCGATACCTTACAACTGAAGCAGTAATTAAAAAGCATCAATGGACTACATGTGGGATTTACCTAAAGAATAAGTGGAGGGAAAGGTAAGCACTTGGTTCTGAGGGGCAAATAGAAATTATGTTGATGTCCAGCTTTCTTTGAAAATGGAGTACACCACTGGAAGTGAGAATGTTAAATTGTTAGAAATTCTACACATTGAGTTTCTAGGAGAATGGTATCATAAAAATAGAAAAAAAACCCAGTATGCTTCCCTTTACAATTACTGCTAATGCACATTGACGTTTCACTTTATAACGTTACCATGACAAGAAAAATGTCTACTGTGATTAATTATTACTCTCCTCTCAAGCAATCACTTTAAAAGAAAGATTTGACTGTCTAGTCGGCAGAATGCATATAAATACTTACTGCACGTATTTCCCTATCTTGCATCTTTCTGCTGCAGGCATAGATGTCATCTCGGAAAGGACATGACACTTCAGGATCATCACAGGTCTTGATCAGCTGTCTTAGGCATTCTCTGCAGACAACAAAATGGAATACTTTGAAAATATCAACTGTGTGCTAAAAGCAAATCTGGTAAGACCATCATCAAACAGAAGGGTAAATGGCAGAGAAAGCATATAAGCAATCCTCTTGTTCCATTACATTCTATGACACAAAGCAGAGGGGATTGAATTTATGACTGCCATTCTCACATATGTATCAGCTATGGAGAGCAGAGAGAACAAATGTTAATACAAAATAAAAGTCCATATATACTGATTTTAACTATACCTTTCAATGTAGAAGTATGTTGCCTAGAGTTTTGCTCCTGACACAATCTCAAACCAAAACAGCAGAGCTGGATCATGGTCAAAGGGGCCCTAGGCTTGTAATGGATCATCAAACATTCCAGTGTCCCACTACTTGGCTTTATATCTCTCCAGTTACCATAAACATTGTTCAAACCTGTCAGTGTGCATACTACTTTCTGTTTTACTTTTACAATGATTACAGAGATTTGGATTTAATTTAAAACTTTTGTTTCAAATTTCATAGCATAATCACTGATGGCCACTTCCTAAATAAAACAAATCAGTCTTGCATGAAAAAAAGACTTAGCATGAGCAAGACTAGACTTCCCTTTCCCTGTAACTCACATTCTGGTCAGTGGTAGATTAAGTACACCTTGGGCCAGAGCTGTATTTGAACCATGGGTCTCCTGCCCAAATTTTAAATCTATGCATAAATGCACAAATTATTTGATTTGCCTGACTGTTTTATTTTTTTTCTTGTTTAATACAGTAACATTTGTTAGAGTATGTTTTAAATTTGTAGTTTTGAACATTTTTTACTAGTAAGCAGAGAAACAAAATATAAGAACCAATAATACATGCATGCATACATACATACAAAATATTTCAAGCACAGGCATTAATGTCCTTCCAGCCTGCCAATACATCAAAGCAGTTGTTGCTATAATAACTGTCCAGGCTGTTCTTAAAAATGTCTAAACTAGTGCTTGTTTAATGTACTTTGGTAGTCTATTCTATGCATCAGCTGCTCTCTCAGAGAACTAATTAGTACATTTCTAATTCCTATAGAATTTTCTATGTAGGTTGTCTAATGTTTCTGTATGACTTTTTGATAACCCCAAACATTTCCTATCCTTTTAATCTATCTTCTACCAACTATTAAGGGCTAATTTATGCCTAACCTATAAAGTACTCTCAAATTCAGCCCTGATGGAACTGTTACCCCGCATTCGCAAGATAAACTGAATGGGGATCACTTGATCCAAGGATCTTAACCTGGTCTGTCATGTGAACAAAACATATTGGAGAGAGACATGTCTCAAGAGATTATCCTTTCTCTGGAACAAGCTTCCCATTCACATAAAGCAGCGCCCCTCCATGACCCTCTTCAAATGCAGTTTGGATCAAAGGATGGGAAATTGTTAATGCACTCATGGGGTGGCACCCATGCCCCTTATGGACAGGGGCAAACTGTAAAATACTTAATGGCACAGGCACAAAGCTAAGCCATCCTCTAGCCCTTAGGGATCGATAGGGTAAAATCTGGATAATAATGGCTAGGCTTGTAAGGGCTCTTGAACCAATAGCACAGTAATCTCCTATGAACCAATGAAATGAAACAAGGTGGGATGGAGGACAGGAACAGAGGCAAATGTGGGAGGACAAAGTAGGAAGACTAGAGATGGAGGAGTGGGAACAAATACTACAGTTACCAGGTATGTGCCTGAAGCCTGTAAGTTTAAATTTTTTGAATGGAAGTTCCTCTACAAATACTTTTATACATTGACAAAACTAGGAATATACATTGACAAAACTAGCAATAATGTTTACAAGGAGAGACAGTTTATAGTGGAGATGTCAAGAAAGGAGAAAAATGTGGAAGCATATTTTTTGGAATATAATACACTGGAGGAGTATAAACAATTATATAATCTTATAAGAGTAATTGTCCCCAGAGACAGGGAAAATACAAAACAAATTGTTTATGTTAGGGTATGAGAAAAATGCAAAAGAGTGTAAGGAGCTATTAGTGTTAATAATGACATTAGGAAAGAACGCACTTACAAAAAAATGGAAGAAGCAAGAGTCACAGAAGGGGGAGAACTAAGACAAGTTATAATGCAAGTACAGGGAAGTTCAGGAAAGGGGGAGTTATGAGGAAAAATGGAGACAGTGGGAGCAAATGATTAACACACAGAAGGTGATAAGGAAAGAGAAGTTCGGGGAGGTGAAAGTTAAATGAAGAAAACAAGAGAAATGGAAGAAAGGTAAAAGAGAATAGAAGAGAGAGGTAAATGAGGAAAGAGGTAGCTAGGGGAAAGAGAAAAAAGGGGAACTGGGAGTACAAACTGGAAAAGAGGGAAGTGTTACTGTTAGGGGTTGTTCTGTAGGAGATAGTTTTATCTGTATTTTTGTTATATAGTTATTGCTAGTAATGTTATTAATAATGTATTACTGTTTTTAATGTTCTCATAAGCAAGATGTAAAGACTTTAGAAATGTTAAACATGTGATGGAAGCGAAGTAATGGATGGTGATTATACAAAAGTTTGTAATTGTTGACTACAGGCCATGGTGAGCTATATAATTTAAAATAAATAGAATGATGGTAGATTAACAGAAGACATCACCAGCCATCGGCAGGTATTAATTATATGCACCATGCATGAGGAATGAGTTGTTTGAACATGTTATGTAAAAAAGGAAGTGGTTTAAAAATATAACTAGTTCCTTTCTCTTTCATGTACTGTACAAGGGTTAGTCTGAATTTAAATAAGGTTTCCGTGTTTAATGTATGCTCAAAGAGGGGTTCTGGTATTGAAAGTAAGAATGCAGATAGCCTTGAGAATAAACACAGTCACGGACTATAGGTGTCCTCTACTAAGTCAGCATTAACAAATATCTCATCCACAGCATGGGCAGCTGAAATGTTCTTTCCAAATATGCTGCATCAATGTTCAAGTCTGGACAAATGTGGAGAACTTTGTCCCTAAATAGTCAGCAAGCCAAAGAGAAATGTCACATGCCTATGAGTAGCTGCTTGAAATTATACCTAAAAACAAAACCTCCACTCATACACAGCTCTTTTCTCATAGAAAATGCCATACCACCACCAATATATTTAAACTCTCAGACTGTTGTAGAGGAAAAACGTTTTCACTATGTTCAAGTGATAGAAAGTGTGTTTAAAAATAAAACTACAAGACTTATTTTCCCAAGTAATATTTGGCACATTCTATACAGACTGTCCTCTCAGAATAATCCAGTTATGACAGACTAAATGTTCTGAGGCTGTGATCATATGACAGAAACCTTTTTTAAAGGACAGTTGTAAGAATTCTTTTCCAGGAAGTATTTCAGTGCATTTCATACACATCCTGGCCCCCAGAACAAACTCTATCTGAAAGGGGGTGCACCTAAATTTATCAAGTAACTGCAACCATATCTAAAAATTAAAAGGTGAAAATTCTGTATTTTCCAGAATGCTTTAAAGGTCATTTCACAAATACGCTGTTCAGTCAGAATAACTCTTATTCACACTTGGTAAATTTCCTATGACAGAATATGAAACTATTAAAAATGAAATGCAGACTCTTCCATAGCCCATTTTCTCCCAAAACAGACTAAGCTTTTTTAATATGACTACATGCCAGAAAATGTACCAGCACAAATAAATGTTTGTCTTTAAGCTCCTTCCACATTCAAACTCTCACTTGCTTTAATAGATTCCTGACTAAAACGAGAGAAAGCACTGCTTGTCAGACTTTTCTAAACAGCAAACACAACCAGTGGTACAGCAATGTGATGCAGGACTACCTGCTGTTCAGCAGCATTACTGTTCCTGTTACAGGTTCAAATCCAGCTCCAGAAGGGTATTAGAGAACATTACGGTGTTAGTAGAATGACTGCACTAAATAATTCAGCCTGAGCTATGAACACATGCTCATCAC